>NW_024716322.1:0-29092 GCF_018991925.1 Homarus americanus | reverse complement strand
TGTAGAGATAGTTCACTTGCGGTAATGAAGTGAATTTCCTCTTTTCTGTACCTCAACATTTTTGTAACGTGACGACCTGCACCAGTCCACCGAACCATTCATTTACCTTATAGACACTCACTTGAAATAACAGAAGAAGAAAAATCAGAACAGTTTTCTTCTTAAGTTCTTAAAAGTGGACGAAATGGTGCAATCTATAACACACACACACACACACACACACACAGACACACACACACACACAGGCACACATACAGACACACACACACCATCAAAGAATTCCACCTTTCCTCACTGAATACAGATGAATCCCGTTATAAGGTAAGCAGAAGGAAGCCCAGCTGATCTCTTGCCTTTAAGAACCTGAATGTATAAGATTGTGGCGCTGATATGCATATGCTTAGGTTCTCTCTCTCTCATTCGTATTCTCTGTCTTTCCCACTCGTTTGGATTCATAACCATACTTTCACTCATTCATACGCATACATTCACCCATGCACATATTTTCACTGATGTATACTTTCAATTATGACTATGCTTTCATTCATGCACATACTTTCATTCATATACATACTTTCCCTCATACACATACTGTACATTTACTCTTACGTATACTTTCATTCATACATACTTTCACCCATACATATACTTTCACTCTTGCTTTCACGCGCACTCCACATTATCACCCTTACACTTTCACACACTCACTCGTATAGTTGTGCCATGAAGAAAGCTAGTGTGAAAACATGGTAGTAGGCAGCTACCAAACAGGGAGGTACTACTGCCTGGGAAGATGTTAGAAGCATAATGTGTTGTCTAATGGTAGACCCTGCTGCCATATGGCATTACGAAAATTGTGACCGAGTCCCAGGTTGCTGATCTGATTTTCTGCCTCATTTACACACAATTGCAGGACCTCAATTGTTTCTCTTAATTTGACAACACAACATATATACTCGTATATTGTTTCTCACTCCTGATCTTCTTCTTTTTTATTATTATTATTAGTATTGCTATTGTTATTATTATTATTATCAGTGTTGTTATTATTTTATTTTAATTTATTTTATTTTTTATTTTTATTTTTAAATTTTATTTATTATGAACTAATTATTATTATTATTATTATTATTATTATTATTATTATTATTATTATTATTATTATTATTATTATTATTATTATTGTTTATTACATATTATTATTATTATTATTACATATTATTACATATATTATTACCCTCTCCAGGCCCATGTGGGTTAGTGACCTTTGCCCTGGTGGGCTAATACGTGTAAAACACACACACACACACACACACACTAACTTTAGTTACCGTTTTCAAAAATGATGATCCCTTCCTTGCCCTTTCCATTCTGGACACTATTTTCCCCTTCTGCCACGCCCTTAGGAGTGGGTGTGAGGGCAAGAATGAGGGGAGGCGGAAGTGAGGGACGGGTTGCGTGAGGCCGAACAAGGTAAGAAAAAGCAAAGACCATTACCCTGCCACCCCCCTACTCTCTCTCTCTCTCTCTCTCTCTCTCATATTTGCAGGGGGGGTTGTGTGCGTGTATGAGAGGGGGGGGAGAGAGTGTATGTATGTATGTATGTATGTATGTATGTATGTATGTATGTATGTATGTATGTATGTGTGTGTGTGTATCCATATTTCTGTATGATTTGTGTAAGTGTGTGCGCACGTGCACGTCTTTTTGTGTACGTTTTAGTTTGTGTATACGTGTCTGCTTTTGTGCGCAAGCGTGTGGGTGTTTCGTGTGTACTGTATGTATTTCGCTTAAGTGAACAAGCGGCGCCACCAATTACATCAATAGTAATATCAACTAGTATTAAGCCATATGATCAAAAGTTTGATCATAACGACCACCTGTCATTAGAGCAAGGAAAAGAGTAACCAATTGAAGGACAGTGTGGAGGGGGAGGGGGGTTACTGCGGATTTTCACCCCGAAAATTTGTGTAAATGACTAGAATTCTCTCATGGGTTAGCGACCAATGGGATCGCTTGAAAACGGCTCACCGCCCTCTCCCTATTCAGCATTAGCCTGACTACAATAGATTCTCTCGGAAATGTCGATGAAACTGTAACTCCTTCCTCCGAAAACATTTTACAATTAATTTTCACTTGTGAAGTCTCGGGACTTCTGTCGATATATTAATGAAAGTTTAAAGTATAAAATCGATTTCGAAAAAAAAAGGACGACTATAACTGGTTCAGGTGTAAAGGACACGACAGTTTCGTTAACACGGTTGGGCGGAGCGAGGTACCCTGCCCTACCTTACCTCGGTGCTTGTGGTCGATTGAATAGTCACCATGAATCGTATACGCTATATTTTTATGATCTGTGAAATTTACAAAAGAGGGTCACTATGTGTTTTATGTTGACATGATGTTACTGGTCACTCGAAATATGTCTTTTTCATGAAAATGAGAGCATAGAAAAAAATATAGATTTAACAAGAAAATGGAGGCTAAATGATCCATATCGTAAGTCTCAGATCAGTAAAATACGACAATAAAATATTTCAGGAAAGAACTTTTCAAGGATGCCAGAAGTTAGTGTTTGATTTAATCTTGCTTATGTTTAAGAAGGAAGTGGGGTGGAAGGGAAACATATTCTCTTCAGTGACACAAAATATGGGTTAGTCTTCTGAGAGGGAAGCAGCCGCTACATCAATGATGGTAATTATAATCAACTATTAGTGGGAACAGTAACCACCATTAACTATTCCAATATACAAACCATTAACCAGAAAATAACACCACCACCACTTACTACTATATCTACATCGATGATCTCTTACATAAAAGTAAAGGCCAACAAATGGGACTATTATGTAGCGAGTATTTATTTATTTTTTGCTCCTCGAGGATACAAATAGGAAAAAGCCTTGACCAGTATTTTAGTCTCGTGAGTGAATCATGTAGTTTTCTGCCTCCAGAGATGCAATAGAAGAAAATTACCAAAGGCTGTCTAGTGGAAGATAGTTGATGAAAATTACTAGAACTTGCAAAAGTTGTGAGGTGATGAACAGGGATATAAATACTTAAACGAATTATTAAAAAATGCTAACCATAGTCTTGTGTATATTACGTCACCCTCTTTGCATGTTTTATAATATATATATATATATATATATATATATATATATATATATATATATATATATATATATATATATATATATATATATATATATATAACAGTAAAAATAAAATTATTTCGTTAACTCTATTCAATGATGTTAGGTGAAAACAGCTTTTCTGTCATTCACGCTCGCCAGAACGTGAACAGTGAAAGAATAGTGAAATGAGTTTGGTATTTTTATCCTGAATAGACACTAAGTGGCGACAACAGAATAGTGCTGTAGTAATATGAGTAAAACTTGACTATATATTTGCTGATCATCTTACGCTAGGTGGAAGTGATCAGTGTATCCAAGTGGCACCTCACAATAAGTGAAGTGAGCTAGGAGCCTCGGACATGGGGCCGAAGCCAAACCTCTGGCTTCAAAGCCTTTAGAAAACTTTGAAGCCCAGGCCAAGCCAAAAAAACTGGCTTCCAGATGTCGATGCCGGCTTCATTCCCATATTCGCTAGGAGTCACTGTCGTAACTTGATGAAGCCTTAATGGTAAAAAAAGTGAAAGTGAGGGGACAATTCTGTCTGGTGTCACACTGAATAAAGAAAAGTAATTCTGTGTGTAGAGAGTTGGGAAGTCTGTCTGGTGTGACAGTGAGTGAAGAAGTTAGTCTGGTATCACACGGAGTTGGTCTGGTGTAACCTGAGAGTGAAACAAAGAGGCTGTGAGGTAAGAGAGTGTTACTAAAGATACCATGAGAGGGAAAACGGCTTTGAGGTGATATGTTATGAAATACCACGTTGGTGAGGTGACGAGGGTGGATGATGCAAGGCGGCTGTGAGGTGACATGATGTTCTACACTGGGGTGGGTGGGGCAAGGCGGCTGTGAGGTGACACGATGTTCTACACGGAAGACCGTGCAAAGGGCCATGAGTGACATGGATGTGTTCTGGCCACGCAAGGGTGGGGGCAAGGCGGCTGGAGGTGAGCAGCCCCAAGACCGGGGTAAGTAAAAGGCGGCTGTGAGGTGACATGACGTTCTGTCACGGGGTGGGGGCAAGGCGGTCAGGAGGTTTTACGTTCTACACGGGGTGGTGGGGCAAGGCAGCTGTGAGGTGACGGCGATGTCTACACGGGGTGCCGGGTGGGGCAAGGCGGCTGTGAGGTGACATGATGTTCTACACGGGGGTGGGTGGGGCAAGGCGGCTGTGAGATAACACGATGGTGTACACGGGGGTGAATGAAGCAAGGCGGCTGTGAAGTGACATGTTGTTGTACACGGGGGTGGGCAAGGCTGCTGTGAAGTGACATGATCTTGTACATGGGTTGGGTGAGGCAAGGCGGCTGTGAGGTGACACGATGTACACGGGGGTGAATGAGGCAAGGCGGCTGTGAGATAACACGATGATGTACACGGGGATGAATGAAGCAAGGCGGCTGTGAAGTGACATGTTGTTGTACACGAGGGTGGGCAAGGCTGCTGTGAAGTGACATGATCTTGTACATGGGTTGGGTGAGGCAAGGCGGCTGTGAGGTGGTAACATGATGTGGATTGAAGTGAGGGAGTGGAAAACTTTTAAGATGGATGCCACACTCGAGTGAAAGCGGATAATTCGTTTGAGCGAACCTTAAGAAACTTATTTGGTCGCGAAATGTTGAACTTTTACTTTGGTAGCTCTCAACCCCTTCCACGATCCTCCTCCCTGAGTTAAATATTACTTAAAAAGAGTCGACACAAGTATTTTAAAGGTCTCTCTCTCTCTTTCTCTCTCTCTCTCTCTCTCTCTCTCTCTCTCTCTCTTTTTAAGAGATTGGTTTGAAACTTTTAAATCCCAAAACTTCTGAAGTACTTGACCTCATATTTCATGTGTCCAGGTAAACTTCCCTATACATAGACTAAGAAATACACGTAATTGGATGACTTTACAGATAACAGAAGGGGAGGGAAGGTAGGGGAGTGTTAAAAGGCGTAAAGGAGGTAGATAGGCGGAGGGAAGGAGATAGATAGACGGAGGGAAGGAGATAGATAGACGGAGGGAAGGAGATAGACAGACGGAGGGAAGGAGATAGATAGACGGAGGGAAGGAGATAGATAGACGGAGGGAAGGAGATAAATAAACGGAGTATAGTAAATGGATGAACGAAGTGAAGGAGACGAGTTGATGGGAAGGTGGTGATTAGATGAAGAGAAGATGAATATATACAGAAATAAAATAAACGTTAAAAAGAGGACAAGTGGTAAGGAAAGTGTAAAAGAGAGAGACCCAACAACGGGGGGGTGGGGGGGTGGGGGGGGTAGAACGACCGTGTACACTTATTACCTCGTGGGAGTGATGGGATGGTGGCCGGGCTGTGAGGGGACCAGAGGGGAAGGAAAAGATGGAAAGGGAGAGAATGGGAGGGTCTTTCAACCGTGAAATTGTAGGGACAGAGGGAGAGTCAATATGATGCATGGACTGGAAGTGGAGAGTGAAGAAGGCTAGATAGAAGGTGAGGATTGGCGTTGTCTAGCATGTGTTTGTAATGGGCAGTGGAGGCCATGAATGTGGTGGTGACGACAGTACATTAGTGTGGTGGTCGGTCGGCCACTCACCATAAGAGACTTTATGTAGAAGAGTGTGGGTAGTGGTGCTGGTACTGATGTCTGTAACAAATATCTCTTACTCCCGCATGTAAACAGTTCAGTATATTAGTGGAGAAGACAACATTGAGATGAAAAATTTTGTTTATCTGATGGAGCTAAAAGATAGTTTTAACAGGTGAAACAGGAGTGTAACGCTCAATTGACAGTAATGTGTTGAAGAATATATTACAATATTAATTTAAATAAAAACAAAATGAATGTAAACTGCGTTATGAAAATCTCAGGCATAATATGTTAAGAATATGATGTTAAGAGTAATGTGCACTATCAGTGAGGAGGGTTGGGACCTACATCACCATTAGGTAAACTAAGAAAATTTTTACCAGCTCACTAATTAATTCGGTCAAGACAAAGTCCTCAATTTACGACACTGTTAAATTATCGTCCCAGATGAATAAATAAAACAGCCATTGCCACTTTTCATGTTATCATTGCTACTGTGTGTACTACTACTAGAGAAGACAAATTAAGGTACAGCTTGTGTGAGGCGCCAGGTCCAGTCACACCATGTCGTGAAGACACAGCCTGTTGCACTCTATCTCACCTCACAATGTGCTTGACTGCCTGACAGTATAATATATCACGTTGAACGTTAACTAACCGTGCCCTGATGCGGTTTGTGTCTTGTTCCAAATGTATCCATTATCTGCATTACGTCCATAGTAAATTGTGAAAATCCATCTGTATCACGTCCAACAGGTGACGACACTAAATCCCTCATTTATCATGTCCAAAATATAAAGCAAATCCCCCTCCGTATCACGTCCAAAGTAGAGTGCGAAAGCCGAGCTGAAAGAAGAGTGAGGTCAGCCGGCTGTGAATGGGACGCGGCTCAACACTGTGGTGAGCAGAATGAGGACGCCAGGTAGTGAGGTGTTTTGTGCTCATGACGACACAGTGGAAATATTGTATCTCATGAAGAAATGACCAGGCTGACGGTTAAGGTAGGGGCAGGTAGGTGACGGGTGAGGTAAAGGGAGGTGACGTGACGGGTGCGGTGAAAAAAGGGAAGTGACGTGTGGGGTACTGGAAGGAAGGGAGGGAGGTGACGTGTGAGGTACAGATAAGTAGAGAGGTGGTGTGTGAGGTACAGGAAAAAGGGAAGGGAGGTTGGAGGTGAGGCACGGGAAGGAAAGAAGATGACAAGTGAGGTACAGGAAGGAAGGATAAGAGGTGACGTGTGGGGGGAGTGAGGAAGGAGGAAGTGGGTAAGGCAAGATACAGGTAAAAGGTAAGTGACGTCGGGAGACTTCAGGAAACAAGAGTGTGTGATGAAGGCCATGAGAAAACAAGTTGAGAGTAATGAGAAACATGACTGGGAGAGGTGACAATCAGTAGAGAAGGAAATGGGAAGTAAGATATGAGACGTAGAGAGTAAGCATAGAAGGAAGTGAAGAGTATAGATGGGAAAGATCGACAATGAAGAGAGTGCAAGGGAAAAAAGTGTGAGAGGAGGGTGATGTAATGGAACATAATATTGGAGTAAACTGCAGCGGGCCTATTAGCCCATACTGGGCAGTCCCATTTACTCCCAAACCCCTATTTCTCATATATCCATCCAACCTATGTTTGAAGCTATCCATCGTATTCGAGTCAATAATGATGTTTGGTAACTTGTTCAAATCATTCGCTCCTGGTTAGTTAGTTTGAGTACCTTTGTTTAGCCCTGACTTCCATTTATACACCTCTGTCATGTGGCCCTTCACTCTACGTGGCCCCCGTCTCTGTACTCGAGGTTCCTATGCCCGGGATTAGTCTGGCCATTCTCTTCTGAATTCCTTCTATGGATTCTATATCCATTCTGTAATACTGAGACCAGAATTGAACTGCGTAATCTAAGTGAGGTCTCACAAACGCAAGATATAGTTTCAGGATGACCTCTCTAGATTTGTAACTAACACTCCTTTGTATGAACCCAAGTGAGGGAAGTAAGAAAGAGGAGTTGGGAAAAGAGAGAACCAAAAGGGAGAGCAACAGAAGTGAACGAGCGGGAGTTCGAAAGATGAAAGACGCGGAAATGATGCGCAAAAATAAGAAATAAGGTGTACGGAGGCGGAACATCGAGGAGGGAGGAGAATGAAAACGTGACATGTTTTGTAAGAGAAGATGTATGAAGAATAACGAGAGAAATAAACACAGTGTTTCAGATGGTAAGGATGGTGTGTAGTATAGGAGGAATCTAAACCCTGGAGGTGAGATGAAGCAGCTCCAGGTATAAAAGAATGAGCGACTGTGGAGAGTATCTGGTTACGCCTGAGGTGTGAGGGAATAGTATCATGGTGCTGTAATACTGGTTCACCAGATCTCTGAAATTTGAACACACACACACATACAGTGTGTGTGTATATATATATATATATATATATATATATATATATATATATATATATATATATATATATATATATATATATATATATATATATATATATATATATGCAAGTAAATCACTGTAGGTGCGCGTGATCCAGGTATATGCTGATAACTACAAGGAAAGAAGAAAACACGAAGTTCCCAAGCGCTTTCGTGTACCTAATTCACATCTTCAGAGGTGAGTACAGACTGAATTACACGAAAGCGCTTGGGAACTTCGTGTTTTCTTCTTTCCTTGTGGTTATCAGTATATATATATATATATATATATATATATATATATATATATATATATATATATATATTTATTTATTTATTTATATATTTATATATATAAATATATATACACACACACCAGGTATCCACAATGGAAACGTTTTGTAAGGTCATCCTTGTAATTCAGTTTCCTCTGAAGATATCTTGAATGAAGGCAAAAGCTAAGGTGCTCTTTTGCTTCCCCTTTTCCTGTGTGATTTTATCAAGATTTATCTTATCTACGTTTCCATTGTCGATCTACATGGAATATGGAACTCACACGTCTCTCTTACGCTGTGTTCTTAATCTGTCAACAACATCCTCATCTTCGCCCCATCTACCGTAACTACAAGAAGAGTTTGCTGAAAGCTCATAGTCTCAAAAATAAGTTGAAGTGTTTGAAAGAATGCACAGATGATTTTTTTTTAAGTCCTGTCTTCCAAGAAGATTCAGAAATCTGTGTTGGATAAAGTGTTGCTGGACTCCCTTATCAAGATTTCAAGTGATAGTGTAAAATAGGCATTTAAACACAGTGCTCAGTGTAAAGTGCTAATGCAAAACAGTGTTTGTGTTGATAAGTGGCATAGCATTCGTGATTTTGTATATCAATTACTTAGTGAAAGTGACAAAGTAAAAAAAAATGAAGTTAAATGATAAATTAAATGCTCTGTTTGACGAGAATTAGTGGTCTAAAAAGAGTGATCCAAATTTGTTTTCACAAACTTATCATCTTATGATCTACCGACAAATGAGAAACTTGTGCTTAGTTTTGGTAGGAAGTTTTCTATTGCTCAACGGTGCGTTAATCCAATTACTATTGCTAAAGGTATAATCAACCTGGAAAAGAATAAGTAGATAAATGTTGCAAATGAAGATATTTCCATTGCTAAAGGTTGTATACATAGTGTTTTGCGTAAGAAATTGGTTTCAAACATTCCAAAAAGATTTGAAACATCCTTGAAAAACTTAAAAAGAAATGTGAATATTCATATTACTAAGGCTGATAAGTCCAATGCTATTGTAATTTTGCATAAAAGTGACTAGTAATAAGATGAATTCATTACTAGGTGATGACAGCACTTACTGTGAGCTTAGAAGAGATCCCCTAGAAAATATTAATAAGTTATCTCACTCTAAAACGAAGGAGTTATTGAAAAAGAACCCAGATCTCATCAAACAGTTCTTTCAAATCAATCCCACTTTACCTTATATGTATGGATTAATCAAAACAAATAAGTTTAATAATCCATTATGTCCTATCGTGAGTTCTGTGGGTTCTGTTACGTACATATTTTCCGAGTGGTTGGTTAGGATGCTATCCCTTCTTACAGGCCAAATATCTAATTCACATATATACAACAGCAGTGATTTAATTGATAAACTCAAGAAGCACAATGAACCATGTGAGTTAATAAGTTTTTATGTAAATTCACTTTTCAGTAGAGTACCAGTGAATGACCTACTTTCATTCCTTAAAGATAAATTGCATCGGTTAGATTTGACAATTGAACATGATACATTTCTCAAATTGATAGAGTTATGCGTTACTGACAATGTGTTTAGAGCAAATGAGAAGTTTTACAAACAAATATTTGGCATGAGCATGGGTAATTGTCTTTCTGCTCCTTTAGCCTGTATTTATGTGGAGTTTTTGAGGCTAGATTACTACCCAATATAGGGGACTCTATTCCTCTATGATATAAATATGAACAATGGTTACTGAGAAATAAGAAAGCAATTGCGAGAAAGATTATTATTGTTACTGTCTTGGCACTCTTTATGTATCAAACCAGCTTTAATCTTGCAGGATATGTCGAGAAAACGTCTGTGTTCTCAGCCACTCAAGCTACCAAACAGGTGGGTATTACCGCCTGGGAAGATGTTGGAAGCATAATGTGTTGTCTAATGGTAGACCCTGCTGCCATATGGCATCACGAAAATTGTGACCAAGTCCCAGGTTGCTGATCTGACTTTCTGCCTCATTTACACACAATTGCAGGGTCTCAATTGTTTCTCTTACTTGGACAACACAACATACATAATGTATATCGTTTCTCACTCTTTATTTATTTATTTATTTATTTATTTATTTATTCATGGTTATTATTATTGTAAGGGCGGTAACGAGCAGGAAGATGGTTGCCGTCGCTCACTTGCTCGTTTGCTGGCTTGCGACCCCCATTTGGGGGGGGGGGTTAAACGGAGGTGAGAAGGTCGCTGCGGCCAGTGAGTCCAGTGACTCCGGCAGACATTACTGAGATAGCAAACGAGACACACCTCCCCGCTGTTCTTCCAAATTCTGGTGGTGTCCTCATCAAAGGCTCTGGACTCGTGGGCTGTTTCCCCAGACCTTCACCTATCGACTGTCAATCTCTGGACACCTACGTCAACCACTACCGTGGCTGCCACGACCGCCAGTTCATCTACCCTGTCTGTGTCCCGGTGTTTCTCCTGCGCCAGCAAGACATCGCCATGGCTCGAGTGAGGAGCTGAATGGACCTTCCCCCTGAGAGTGGATCACTGCGTTTCAGAACCTTCCCCAGGGCCGCTGCCATAGGAAATATCTGTTCATTGTTTGATTCTATTGTTTGTTTGATTCCATTAATTGCCGACTCCCTTAATTGTTCGACTTCCATTAATTGGTGACTCCCTTAATTGTTCGACTTCCATTAATTGCTGACTCCGATTAATTATTTGCTTCCATTAATTGTTTGATTCCATTCATTGTTAGACTTCCATTAACTGTTTGACTGCATTAATTGTTGATTCTCATAATTGTTTGACTCCCGTAATTGATATTTCATGTTTGTTTGAGTGGTGTCGGAGTTTTGTGCTATATTTTTATAGTAAAGACATGTCAATATCGAACGGTTTTATGTTATTCCTCGGAAAACCATGGTTCTTGACTTTCCTTTTATAAGATCCTGATTAGGCTGGTAAGGGAATTCTATCCCTAAGTCCCAGGCCTTTACAATTATTATTTTATTTTTATTTTTATTCATTTTATTAATTATTGTACTAATACTAATAGATATTATTTTTATTATTATTATTATTATTATTATTACATTTTCGCCCCCCAGGCCCTAATGTGGGTCAGTGACCTGTGCCTGGGTGGGCTAATCCCGTAAAAAAAAAAAGTTATTTCCACCATTGACGATATGCATCTGGCCAGCCTTCAACCCTCAACAATTGGTCCACCTTAAAATTAATACCTCTTTTGCTTCCTACGAAGAACTTTATAACTATCTCAGTTATCTCGATGGTATTGACAAAGAACTAACGGGACAACAGCTTGTGGAGGAAGCAGCTTGGCGACCGGCAGATTTGATTGAGGAAGTGAGAGTGGGGAATCTTCACGAGTTGTACAACACCAACAACGTTGCCTCAGATTTATGGCATCGATCATATACACCTCTTGGACCCTTTATAACACTTACTGCTCCGCCTTCAGCCAGTCAGCACAGCCTCAACCTCACCATCAAGGTACGACCACGTACACTAAATCTGGAGCTCTGCAGGTGGATGGAAGACAGACGGAGTGTGCAGTACCCTTCCAGCTAATTGGCTTAGTTATTATGTCCATGATTTCTTGCATCCATTTCGGCTTTGTTGTAAAGACATATTTACAGCAGCCCGAGGTGATAACTGAAAGACTAACAGCAAATACACAAAACACAGAACATCGCACTCAAAACTACAGTTTAGAGACTTTGTTGGTAGGAAGACTTGCCAGTCGTCCTCTTGGGTGCCATCTCCCACGTCCATATGAAGAGTGATTAGTAAAATGTCTCTTGAAAGGTTGACCTGGAGAGTTTCTTCCATTTTTAAGCATCCAGGACCTTCCCAAGTGCTCTTCAGCTCACTTACGTTTACCATATGTGAAATATTTTATGCAAAAAAAAGTATTAAACAAATGCCCAGTATGGATACGAGTGTTGGTTGTTCTTCTTGTGAAAGATTGAATGTTTCTCAGACATATGAAGATTTTAGCTACACTATTGAGGATCAGAGCTACTACGCCGGCATTAATCTTTTTAACAATTTAGGGGGCCTGTTAGGTCTTTATATTAGCTTTTCGCTATTGAATATTCCTGATATTAATAAAAAGGCTTAACTAAAGTCCATTGATAAAGTCAACGCCAGGGTTCTTCTCCTGTCTAGGTTGGGGTTCTCATTAGTGGTGATGGGTGTGTGCGCGACACTGTGCTTACTACAGGTGCAAACATTTCTGATAAGTCATTCCATACACACGACCTCTTCCAGTCAACCTCTTGAGACTCAGGACCTGCCATCTGTGTCGGTGTGTGAGTGACCGCCTGTCAAAATATCCGACGGCTGCTGGAGACAGTGGGTCTGGGTACGGCTTACAGCCACTTGGACCCCGGCGACAGACATGAAGCCATCATCCGCCTCCTTCAGTGGCTACCTGAACCCCCAAACGCTATCGATCAAAAACACCTCTGGGATATCAGTGCGTGGAACAATGAAGAACGAAGTATATTTGTTATGCAGAGTTATGTGGATAATACATATAGATATTGTGGTGCCTGCATCAAAAAAACAAAAGCAATTCTAAAGCGTTGTACAACATTTCATCTTGAGCTTATGAGAAATGCACTATTAGTGATACAGCAGTTACAGTAAATATTAACAAGAACGTAAAAGAGCTTGAAGGATTATTCGTTTATTTTGTTTTATATACACAGGAGGAATGACTTTCCTGTTATGGAAGCTCCGACGATCCTATTAGATTCCTATCAAACTGCTGAAATTTCCGGAGTTACAAGATGGAGAAGTATGGAGGCTTCAAGTATTGGTCATGGCGAGTGCGTCTCCCGTTGTCTGGACGACGCCCTGGTGGAACATATGGGTTGTCGCCTCCCCTGGGTGGTGCGGCGCCAGGATCTGCTAGCCTGCAACATGACTCAGATCACCAAGTTCCTCACTGTTTCTCTGGCGCCTGAGTACATAACCACAGAACATCTACTCATATATACAAGAAGATAACACAACCTCTGGATGTTATTATGCCTGCAGTCACAAAAGTCAAATATTTTATAAATTCAGAACTGATGTAACACGAGAAAGAGTCTCCATTGGTCTACCTACCTACTGGAATGAGAACAGCACGTAACGGCTTCCGGTTCGAATTTATTTATTCCTTTGTAACAGGTGTTTACGAGACATTGAGCGTTCTTGAAGGATACCTGGTGTCGCAGCTGATGAGTGAGCTCGGTGGGGTGGTGGGTATGACGGTGGGAGCTTTTCTTCTCTCACTCCTCCTCGCCATCTTCGCCAAACTCCACGTCAATAAGAGCAAGAAGTGTATATCTTAAATATTACAATTGTTTAGAGCACTAATGAGAAGTGAATCCTGTACTATCTATACCATTGTCGCTATTTTTTTTTTATATGTATTTCTTTCTGATTTAAATATTAAAAACAAATGTATCGAGGTGATAATAACTATTGACATAACAAACAACACTGAGATGGAGGAATAATAGCATTAAACTCCCATGACTGCTAACTAATTAAATCTCGATGGCTTCACTAGATAATTATATCATTTACAATTTGACAAAGAGTGTGTGAGAAACAACGTATAATACAGCGTGACTTAAACGGATGCTGTTACAAGTAGATTAAAATTCAGTACATAAACACAAATATGAAATTACAACATGAACATTATATTGTATTAGCCAGCAGCTCTAACTACGTTATATCATAACAGCCACATGATGAGTGCTCTCCCCAACATGACGAGTGCTCTCCCCAACATACTGAGTACTCTCCCCAACATGACGAGTGCTCTCCCCAACATGACGAGTGCTCTCCCCAACATACTGAGTACTCTCCCCAACATGACGAGTGCTCTCCCCAACATGACGAGTGTTGTCCCCAACATGACGAGTGCTCTCCCCAACATGACAAGAGTTCTTTCCAACATGACGAGAGTTCTCTCCAACACGACGAGAGTTCTCTCCAACATGACGAGAGTTCTCTCCAACACGACGAGAGTTCTCCCTAACATGACGAGAGGTCACCCTAACATGACGAGAGTTCTCTCCAACATAACGAGAGTTCTTCCCAACATGACGAGAGTTCTCCCTAACATGACGAGAGGTCACCCTAACATGACGAGAGTTCTCTCCAACATGACGAGAGTTCTCCCCAACATGACGAGAGTTCTCCCTAACACGACGAGAGTTCTCTCCAACATGACAAGAGTTCTCCCCAACACGACGAGAGTTCTCTCCAACAAGAAGAGAGTTCTCTCCAACATGACGAGAGTTCTCTCCAACACGACGAGAGTTCTCTCCAACATGACGAGAGTTCTCTCCAACACGACGAGAGTTCTCTCCTGTTCTACTTCTAACACAAGTTTGTTTTATCTATATATTATACCTGTTACGCAATCCTATACATGCTTGTGACAAATGTGGTAAGGATCCAGTTTTATATGTTATGAAATTATTATAGATGTAATGTATCAGGAGACAATTGTCTCTGCAGTACTTAATTATAAACACTGTAAATATGACACCAAAGTTAGCGATAACTAAGTTAAGATGTTCAGAATTTTCTTTGTGTTTTCTTATGCAGGTGAATTTTTGGACTTGTGTACTAATTATGACATGAAGGCCCAGCGTCTCTGAACTGTTAGTAAATATATTAGTCATACTTCATCAAGCTTAAGGATTACATGATCTGTTTTAATTAAATTTGTCATATTATAATGCTGTGTTATCTTCATTGGGAGGTGCATAAATTAGTAAAATATAGTTCGTACATAGTAATGATTCTACTGAGACTATACTACTTCCTTAAAAAGAACACAATGCTGGTTTGAGTTACCAAAAATCACTATATAGTTTGTTACCAACTGATGGCGCCAATTATCCACATTTGTATCCCTGGCTCACGGACTAATACTGTATGTAATTTATTAGTTGTTGTTATATGTGAAAATTACCGGAACTCTGAACTATATTTGAATAAAGTTGTTCAGAAATATTACACCATACAATTTTCAAAAGTCCCTTTTCTTCTAATGAACACTATCTAAATAATTGAAGACTGTTTCGTCTTCAAAACATCATCTGTGAGTTTGTCCTGATAAACTTTTAGTTTATTGTTCTCATTTTAGTTTGTCTTTTATTATCTAATATACTATAGGACTAGGCGTGTGTCAGTTTGTGTGTGTGTGTGTGTGTCTGTTCTGGGCAGCCGAAACGGCACAATCGTTTTTCATCAAACTTGGTGGAAAAATCACAAAAAATTCGCAGAGTGAAACAAACCTGGTCCCATGTCGATGGTTTCTTTAGGAAGGCATTAGTTAACAATTTTATTTACGATGGAAAACGATGCAAGTCTATGGACTTGGCGCACCCTAATTAACCATGCAAGTCTACGGACTTGGCACACCCTCATTCGCTGTACGCTGTCACGAGCGTTCAAACTCTCACAAGGGCACGAACATGCCCGCGATCACTTGTATTCATGTATATTTCATATCGGTTTCCATTTGTTTCCTATGAATAAATTCGTTTAAGATTTCCAATAATCCAGTATTCCAATTTTCGTTTCTCTTATTGCGATGAACTTCTCTATGGTACCGATATAATTTATTGTTATTAAGATACTTTCTTAAAACTAAAACAGAAAAGAATATCCTCTGTTATTCTTCTCTGTTAGTCTTATCCTCCTCGACTTCCGCATTATATTCATATCTTATGGTATTTCATCTTGCCTGTTTTCCATTATAGTTCAGAGCAAGTGATCGCGGGCACGTTCGTTCCCTTGTGAGAGTTTGAACGCTCGTGACAGTGTACAGCGAATGAGGGTGCGCCAAGTCCGTAGACTTGCATCGTTGTCCATCGTAAATAAAATTGTTAACTAATGCCTTCCTAAAGAAACCATCGACATGGGACCAGGTTTGTTCCACTGTACGATTTTTTTTTTCGATTTTTCCACCAAGTTTGATGAAAAACGATTGTGCCGTTTCGGCTGCCCAGAACAGACACATAAACAGACAGACACACGGCTAGTCCTATAGTATATTAGATAACACTTACTGTGTGTTACTCTATATCATTCAGTCGCACAACGGTTTGATTATATATTATTTTCTTCCATCTGCTGCAGAGGCATAAGAACTAACATTATACTAGCTTACTGACACAGTTTCCGGAGAACTGATGAAAGTGATCAATGCCTTCCATCGGTCGTTTGTAATCATGGATGTCAGATACGGCATTGATAGCTACCCACTCTCGAATATTAGCTGAGCTGGGCAATATCTTTATACCATTGTGATGCAAATATTATAGAGTTTAATCTGAATACAAACAACCATTCCTGTCACCGAAGGAAGGCCGGAACTGAAGGTTGATAGGACATGAAGAAATTTGGCAATGCTTGGATAAACCTTTAACCTTGTGCGACGATAACCTATATCTAGCAGCCAGAGTAGTATAGTTTTTATAAACATCTGTTGTAATACATATGCCTCATATAATAAGACCCATCATGCTGTAGGCCACGTATTGAAATATATGATTATTATAGAGAGGTTTAGGTGTAGCACTAATTAAGGCGAGGAGATCATAACATAGCTGGCCTCACGCCCTCTCCGATGCCTCACGACCTGACTGACTCCTGAACTTAAGCATACATTTCTTACTTCATATAATGATTTAAAGACTGTCTACAGCCTCTACTGTACATTGCATGAAGTCTTCTGGTTATGGTAAGTGATTTTTGTTCAATGGAATGATTTGTGTTATCAGATAATAGAGTATATGGCCGTTGGCAATTAATTTGTGGAATCTTGCTCTTACATCATCATGTATAGTCAGCCAAAGATGCACCGACCCCACCCTGGGCCTCGTGCTCGCAATTTTACCTGGCAATACTTGGTAAAGGAAGACTGTATGTAAAGGTGATTGTGATTGGTGGATCTGTTTTCAGCTGTATCACTGTCAGGATAATTATTAAACAAAGCAAAGGTAGAATTTTTATAATAATAATCTATTCATTGTTGTTTAAGGTCACGAGAAGTTTCCAAATGTTCGTATATTTGTTTAAATAACGAAGAAGAGTTGATGTGAGAATCCTGTGGCAGCTGTGGTTGCAGTTGAGTTGCCAAGTCATTAATATAATTTCTTCATTATTTAAGCAAATATACGTGTTACCGCAAGCAATAATGAGTATACAGTATATAGAGTATAGAGATGGTGGAGATGGAGAGACCCAGAGTAGGTTGAGGTGTTGGGTGGTGTAAGGGGAGCTTGTTTGCGTATAAAACGCCTGACGCAGCAAATTTGGCCAGTCAGGGCTAGACATGTGAAGCAGGGTGCCACAGTAGCTATCCCCATCATAGAGCCAACACCTAACCTGTTTCTCTTGAGACTTTCAACATGTAAGTTTAACTTGTACTTATTGTTTACACAGGTAGACTGTGTCCATTGCATCGTTTATCATTGTGACAACATAAAAATATGGCAAATTAAGTACTTATTGTAAGTGTTAAGATTAGACTAATTACATAGCTATGATTGTTATGTAAATATATATTGGATTAAACATTTATGTATGATTGCCTATGTATGATTTATTTGAAATACTAAAATGAATTGTATTCAACAGGTTTGACTGAATTATAACGTTCGAGTTTAACGTGAAGAGTCTGATTAACCTTTAAATGCCCGGAAGTTGTTTATAGTCAAACGTGGATGGTGTACCGTGTAGCAGCGGCTAGGAGGGAGAAAGTGCTGCCAAGGTCAACTTTAGTGAGGCTCACCAACACCCCACTGTAGCTGTGTGTGTGTGTGCGCGTGTGTGTACCCAGTGTCACGGAGTACAGTGCAATGCCCGTAGATTGATCGTGGCGATAATTTTTAAACCTTGTAAGTGAAGAAAATAATTTTGTCCGAGTAAAGCTCAATCACTCCCAGTGTATTGCATATGAGAATGAAAACAATTGTCATTACTGTTGTCTGACGTAAGTGCAGAACACAATTAGCAATCATATTTGACTGAAGTGATATCGCTTTGTAAATCACCCAAACATCAAAGTAAAGTTTGTAATGATATCAGGTGCGAGTGTTAGAGTGGGCAAAGTCAGTGCCAGGTCGATTGCAACGAAAGCAATAAGACGAGGCACACGAACGTGCCCTGATAAGTAAGTAAAATACAAGGCACACTAAAGTGCCCTGATAAATAAGTAAAATACAAGGCACACGAACGTGCTCTAATAAATGAGTAAAATACAAGGCACAGGAACGTGCCCTGATAAATAAGTAAAATACAATGCACACGAAAGTGCCCTGATAAATGAGTAAAATACAAGGCACACGAATGTGCTCAGATAAATAAATAAAATACATGGCACACGCACGTGCCCTGATAAATGAGTAAAATACAAAGCACACAGACGTGCCCTGATAAGTAAGTTAAATACAAGGCACACGAACGTGCCCTGATAAATGAGTAAAATACAATGCACACAAACATGCCCTGATAAATGAGTAAAATACAAGGCACACGAACATGGCCTGATGAATGAGTAAAATACAAGGCTCACGAACGTGCCCTGATAAATGAGTAAAATACAAGGCACACTAACGTGCCCTGATAATTGAGTGAGACAAGGCACACGGATGTGCCCTGATAATTGAATGAGACAAGGCACATGCACGTGCCCCAGTAAATGAATGAAAGACGAGGCACACGCACGTGCCCATCGGATGGAAAGCCTAGACATAGGGTCACCGTATTGGGGGCATAAGTAAGTGCCCAATAATCAAACACAAGTGGCCGAAAATGTCCTAAGGAGTTTACAAGTACTACTAGCCTGGGGGCAGCGATAGTCAAAAGAAAGTAACAAAGTTAAATACCACCAGCCTAAGGGCAGCATAGTCACAAGAACGTGACAAAGTTAAGTATCAGCAGCCTGAGGCCAGCATAGTCACAAGAATGTGACAAAGTTTAGTATCAAAGGCCTGATCTGGTTTTGAGCGTGAAAGCTCAACGGAGTGGGTGTTACAGCAAGCAGAAATGAGTATATAGTATATAGAGTATTGAGATGGTGGAGATGGAGAGTCCCAGAGTAGGCTGAGGTGTTGGGTGTTGTAAGGCGAGCTTGTTTGCATATAAAACGCCTGACGCAGCAATTTTGGCCAGTCAGGGCTGGACATGTGACGCCGGGCAGGGCACCGCCACTGTAGCTATCCCCATCATAAAGACAACACCTAACCTGTTTCTCTTGAGACTTTCAACACGTAAGTTTAACTTCACTTATTGTGTACACAGGTAGATTGTGTCCATTGCATCGCTTATTTTTGTGACAACATAAAAATATGGCAAGTTAAGTACTCATTGCAAGTGTTAAGATTAGACTAATTACATAGCTATGATTTTTATGTCAATATATATTGGATTAAACATTTATGTATGATTGCCTATGTATGATTTATTTGAAATAATAAAATGAATTGTATTCAACAGGTTTGACCGAATTATAACGTTCAAGTTTAACGTGGAGAGTCTGATTATCCTTTAAACGCCCGGAAGGTGTTTATATTACAAAAATTTTGAAACTCTTCATGACCTTAAATAACAATGAATAGTTTATTATTATAAACATTCTACCTTTGCTTCGTTTAATAATTATATTGAGTGTGATAGAGCCGAAAACAGAACCACCAATCACAATCACCTTTACATACAGCCTTCCTTTACCAAGTATTGCCAGATAAAATTGTGAGTACGAGACCCATGTCAAGGTCGATGCATCCTTGGATGACTGTACGAGTATATCTTTTTTCCTCTGCACTACGATTATAGTCAAGACAAGTGATCGTGGGCTCTTCGTGCCCGGTGGCGAGTCCGGTGGTACAGTTTACCGAGGTTTTTATATAATGATCGTGGTTGTTATAATCATGGTCGTGGTTGTTATAATCATGGTCGTGGTTGTTATAATCATGGTCGTGGTTGTTATAATCATGGTCGTGGTTGTTATAATCATGGTCGTGGTTATTATAATCATGGTCGTGGTTGGTATAATCATGGTCGTGGTTATTATAATCATGGTCATGATTGTTATAATCATGGTCCGGGTTGTTATAATCATGGTTGTGGTTGTTATAATCATGTCGTGGTTGTTATAATCATGGTCCGGGTTGATATAATCATGGTCCTGGTTGTTATAATCATGGTCCTGGTTGTTACAATCAAGGTCGTGGTTGTTATAATCATGGTCGTGGTGTTATAATCATGTTCTTGGTTGTTATAATCATGGTCGTGGTTGTTATAATCATGGGTGTGGTTATTATAATCATGGTCGTTGTTGTTATAATCATGGTCTTGTTTGTTATAATCATGGTCGTAGTTATTATAATCCTGGTCGTGGTTGTTATAATCATGGTCGTAATTGTTATAATCATGGTCGTGGATATTATAATCATGGTCGTGGTTGTTATAATTATAGTTATGGTTGTTATAATCATGGTCGTGGTTGTTATAATCATGGTCGTGGTTATTATAATCATGGTCCTGGTTGTTGTAATCATGGTCGTGGTTGTTATAATCATGGTCCTGGTTGTTATAATCATGATCCTGATTGTTACAATAAGGGTCGTACCTGAGACTATCACAGGTAGAATAAGCCTCACACCTTATCTTTAATCTCAAGAAACCCAGATTAACCTTACCTAATCAACAGGATTAGAGACCATTAGGATTGTACCACCATACAGAAAAATTAAGTCAAATAAGAATGAGCCAAGTTGGATGACCAGAAAACTTAAACATGACATAGTAATAAGGAAAGGAATATATAAGAAATTAAAGGGAGGGGAGGAGCAGCTCAGAAATAGGTATAATGAACTACCTAGGAATATTAAGAAAAATGTAAGGAAAGCAAAGAGAGACTATGAAATCAAAATAGCAAGAGAATCCAAGGCGAATCCCAAGGGATTTTTCCAGGTATATAGGACAAAGGTCAAGGACAAAGTTGGGCCCTTAAAGTCAGGGAGGGGAGAAGTGATAAATGGCAGTGCAGAAATAAGCATAGCATCGAACAGCTACTTGTTATCAGTTTTCACAGAAGAAATTTGCTATGAAATTCCAGAGGTGGAACTGATATTTAAGGGAAAGGAAGAAAAGAAATTAATGAATATCACTATCAGAAAAGAGGATGTTCATAAGAAGATAAATAAACTAAAGAAAACAAAATCCCCAGGGCCGGATGAAATTTTCCCTCGAGTGTTGAAAGAGTGTAGGGAACAGATTAGCGGACCCCTCGTAAACTTATTTACAAAATCATTAGACACTGGAGTTGTGCCAGACTTGTGGAAACAGGCAAATGTAGTACCCATATTCAAAAAGGGAGACAGAGCATCAGCGTCAAATTACCGGCCGATCAGTTTGACGTCAGTAGTGGGGAAATTTCTTGAATCAATTATAGCAGATAGCATCCGATCACATCTAGAGAAAAGCAAATTAATCTACGGCTTTCAACATGGGTTTACAAAGGGAAAATCTTGTCTAACAAATCTGCTAACGTTTTTTCGGAAAGTCTTCGAGGTAGTAGATAATGACGAAAATTACGATGTTATTTACTTAGACTATAGAAAAGCATTTGACAGAGTACCGCATCAGAGGCTTCTGAGAAAAAATAAGGCTCATGGTATCGAGGGGAAGTTTTAAATTGGATAAAATCATGGCTCACCGATAGAACGCAGAGGGTCAGTGTAGGTGGTGTTAAATCTGAGTGGGGCCGTGTAACCAGTGGGGTTCCCCAGGGGTCAGTACTAGGCCCACTCTTGTTCATAATCTACATAAACGATCTAGATACTGGGATCAGCAGTGACATAAGCAAGTTTGCGGATGACACCAAAATAGGGCGGCAAATTAATTCAGGGCGGGATGCAAATGCATTACAGGAGGATCTAAATAAGCTGCAGGGGTGGTCTGAAAAATGGCAAATGAAATTCAACACCAGCAAGTGCAGCGTACTTAATATTGTAAGAACAAATACTTATAATGTATACAGCCTTAACAACATCAACCTAGAGAAGTCGACTTGTGAAAGAGACCTAGGGGTTCTTGTAAGCCCGGACCTACGGCCGAGAAAACAGTGCGTTAATGTGAGAAATAAGGCAAACAGAATATTGGGTTTTATATCTAGAAGTGTAAGTAACAAGAGTGCAGAGGTCTTATTGCAACTATATCTTGCGCTAGTCAGGCCGCACCTCGATTATGCGGTTCAGTTCTGGTGCCCCTATTATAGAATGGATATAAATTCACTAGAGTCGGTGCAGCGAAGAATGACAAAAATGATTCCGGGGCTTAGAAACCTTCCAAATCAGGATAGGTTAAAGAAACTTGACTTGCATTCCCTAGAAAGACGAAGCGTGCGGGGAGATATGATAGAAGTATTTAAGTGGGTGAAAGGAATCAATAAAGGGGATATAGATAAAGTTCTTATAATATCCGAGCAGGATAGGACTCGGAGCAACGGATTCAAGTTGGATAAGTTTAGGTTTAGGAGGGAGATAGGAAGAAACTGGTTCATAAATAGGGTGGTGGACGAGTGGAACAAGCTTAGCAACTTTGTAGTAAGTGCGGGAACTCTGGAAAGTTTCAAAAGGAGGTTAGATAGATTCATGGATGATAGAGAGTGGTAGAAGCTCTCGGCAGGAGCTGCCATGCACAGGCTAACCGGCCTATTGCAGCCTCTTTATTTTCTCATGTTCTTATGTTCTAATACCGATATATTTCACAGTGGATTAATAACAAAACATTTAATCACATTTCCAATAGCTAATGTCTTATGGATATCTTATCAAGTTGTGAGTCTTACATATTTATATAGTTATGTTTTATTCTTACAAATATTTATAGTTCGTTGTGTACTGTATTGGGATGTATAGTATGGTATTGTATGGTATTGTATGGTATAGTACTGTATTGTACTGTACTGTACTGTTTTTTTTGAATTGTTTTGTATTGTATTACATTGTATTGTATTGTATTGTATGGCAGTGGGCCCTTCGTGCCAGGTTCGCCGTCCGTCTGACAGCATACAGCGAATGAGGGTGTGCCAGGTCCGTAGACTTGCATTGTTAATTAGGGTACGCCAAATCAGTAGACTTCCATCGTTTTCCATCGTAAATAAAATTGTTAATTAATGCCTTCCTAAAGAAACCATCGACACGGGACCAGGTTTGTTCCACTCTACGATTTTTTTGCGATTTTTCCACCAGTCAGACAGACAGACGCCTAGTCCTATAGTATATTAGATATTAACAGAACTTGACGCTGACACAGCCTTTTGCACGAAATTTAACAACCACCCTTTAAAGCATTTAGGGGGAAGAAATAATTATAATGATAAATTAAGTAACAAGTAGTGTTATGTTCAATGTAACACCGTCCGTATGCCATATCAGGTAAACGATATTTACAATATGTACCAATTGAATAAAAGACTAGAAAAAGACCGACAAATCACTTGATCACTCTGTCAAAGGGTTAACTTTCTTGGTTACCTCTGTTAGATATTTTCATTTGATTTACGCTGCATCATTGGGTTCCACTTCGACGTTGACTTTTATAAAAATAAATATATTGATAAAACAATTAAAACCTGTATACATGTATTGTTTTGTGTGGATAAATGTGGACTACAGGATGGTATAGCAATCACAATACACGATGGATCCGATGGAACGGTTTATATAGCCATAGTTGAGCAGGTTACAAGTCAAGGATGGGATAAAACACTTCACTTTTAACCAAGCAAATACTTAACACTACTATGACCATACATATGAAGTTTTTACACCATTTACCAGAAACAAAATCCTGAGTTGAAATGGTAACAATGGTTCGTCAATTTGTTCTTAAGTTGACGCCATGTCTTTCATGAGGCCCTGGAAGACAAGCACTACTGGACAGCCTTGGCTACTCCAACCACTTTTCAGATGACAACAACAAGAGACTCATGATTAGGGTCTCCGTGTAGTCCAATAATATGTGCACTCCACCGTAGGTTCTTCCACGCGGTGTCGTCTCTCTGTGCCCCGGTAAGTGAAGCAATGGCTCGGCTCGGCTGCACAAAGGATGATTTAGCTATTTCTCTGCTTCGGGTCCAGCTACGCTTGTGGCAGAAATGATTCGAATTAGGGTTCGAAATCCTGAGCTACAACCCCAATTACCGAATTGGACCCCAGTAGTCTTACCACGTTTGTCTGTAATATGACGATGCCTCCCCATTTATCAAAGAAATTGAAATTATCTCTTAACGACTTACTAATCTACTGAGCCCGTCAGCACCTACGTTTTCCTTTCCCTTAATGGAGTTAACAGTGCTACCAAACATTTGCAATTTTAAAGCCTACCTCATTAGTCGTCGGTTCAGAGCGGTAGCAGAGACCAGGTACTGTACAGTCCCGGACGAAAGTTCTCGCTACACTCAAGGCGGATGGTGTAAAGTCTGACCACCCTTACTGGACGACGACAGATCTGCTGTCCAGCCATCGCCTCCCTTCCTCCCTCTTCCCCACCCTACACACACACACACACACACACACTACTACTACTACTACTACTGCTTTTCTGTCACTCGGAATCGAGCAAGATCATCCAGTTATGATTCAATGATATTTGTTATTAGAATGTCACATTCTTTGGTGAGTTTTAAGGTGAATAAAGAGGCCGATACGGGGCCGGCAGAGTCGTTCACAGACGTTGTACTTGTGGATGGCTCCATCTAGTGCGGGAGGGGCGGCGGCAGCGTCTTTCCGGCGTTGGCGCTTGTCTGCCTCGGTATGCAGTTAGGCTAACTCTTAAGTATTGACACCGTTTTGTATGGTGCTCCTCAAAGCGTTACAGTGTGGAGTAACCGTATCCCAGGTGAGTGGGTCAATTTAGCACTTTCTCAGTATTGTATAGAGACTATCCTTATACCTTTTCAGTTGCCCGCCAGTGTTTACTTTTACTATTCGTTAGGTGACTGTAAAGTAGCTGCTTTGGCAGTCAACTGTCTTCCATGCAGGTAACATGGCCAGTCCAGCATATTTGTTCATGGATAATGGTAGCCTTGATGCTCCTACAGTTGGTATCAGCAAGAATACTGGCATTTGTTCTCTTGTCTTCCCAGCGAATTCGGAGGATGGAACATGGACTACGTTAGTGAAAGTTTCCAAGTGCCTTGAGGTGCATCCTGTATGTGATCCATGTCTTGCTGCCATATGGCAGGGTGGGGAGGACCACTGCTCGATATACATGCAACTTTGTAGATAATTTCAGCTCCCTACAGCTGAAGACGCGGGTACAGAGTCTGTCAAAGGCTTGAGATGCACATCTGATCCGATGTTGAATGTCTTCATCGATGTCTGCAGTGGTGGACAGGTGGGAGCTGAGATACTGAAAGTGGGTAAAATTAGAGAGGGTAGTACCGTTAAGCTGGAGGGATGGTGGTGTGCCTGAACCAGGGGCAGGCTGAAAGAGAATCTGAGTCTTACCTACATTTACTTCTGGGCCGAAATGTGCATACGCAGTCTGTGTAGGTGTTCAGGATCTCCTGTAGGTCGCATTCAATGTGAGCGACAAAGATGAGGTCATCTGCAAAATGATGTTCAGTAATGGAAGCTGCAGACACCTTTATTCCTGCCTGGAGTCGTCTTATGTTGAAAACACGCTTCATCCGGTACTGGATGTCCACCCTCTGGCTAAATTGGCACTTGCACGAGTAAAGAAGGTAGCCAAGAAAATGTAAAAAAGAGGTGGTGCCTGTACACATCCTTGTTTTACCTCTGTTTGGGTGGGGAAGAACTCAGACTGGGTGCTATTGTACGGAACACTGCCGTTCATGCCATAGTGGAGTTGCCTTACAATGGCAATGAATTTCGGTGGGCAGCCAAAACGGTTAAGGGTCAGCCAGAGGGCTTCCCTGTTGACCGAGTCGAAGGCCTTGGTTAGGTCGATGAAGGTGAAGTACAGGTCACGACACATTTCTCTGCACTTTTCTTGTATTGGGAAGGCAGCGAAGATCATGTCAGTGGTGCAATGTGATGTCTAAAGCCACATTGAGATTCTGGGAGGAAGATTTCCGCTTCAAGAAGAAGTCTGTTTTGGAGGACTCAGGCGAGAACCTTGCCACTACGGACAGCAGTGAGATCCCATGGTAGTTGCCATAATCTGACGGTTCTCCCTTGTTCTTATAAATATTTATGATGGAGGCGCCCATAAGAGCTCATATTCCCATTTATTCTCCAGGAAAGAGTGGAGATGGCTGGTAAGCAGAGGTCCTCCTGCTTCTTATACCTCGGCTGGGATTCCATCAGGCCCTGAGTCAGGACATCCATATTGGTGTTTCAGTTGATCAGCAAATGGTAGTGCCTTTTCCAGCACCAAAGGATGCTTTCTTCGTCTTTAATTAGGGAGTTACCGTCGGATGAGCATGTGATAGCTACTTTGGTATGACATTAATTGTTTTAAATAAGTTCTAGAACTCTTGAAGTGGAAGGGCTTCATGTAAATACTTCTTGCTGTTTTTCTTTTATTGTCGAAGCAGCTATATACATAGTTGTAATCTGAGAGAAAAAATAATGAATTCTCTCCAGGGAAGTTATGTGAATACACTTTGAGAGAACACGTGAGTGACGTGTTCTTCCCTGATCAAGTGGTGAGGTTCTGCTCCCTCTCTGGGCATTAGAGTCTCAGCTGGTTGTTTGATTAATCAGCTGACCTGCTCTCGTCCTCTGAGATAGTTATAAGCTCAGCCGTCTATTATCATCAACAGGTTGAGTCAATGTTGAATAAGTTGGTGAATAAGTTGGTGTTATTCATTTAGGTGAATATTTATAGAAAACAAAGGTGCTGTTACACCGCTCGGCCACCTCCAACCGAGTCCTCATAATTTAAATCCTAGGTATATGTACCCATGTTACAATAAGGTGTGCTTTAGCTAAATTGTTGCATCTTAAACATGCTCTTTCAATGCATTTTGGAGAGTTTTCTTGAAAACTATTGTGTACGTAGAGGACATTCTCCTGTAACAATATATCATAACAGTCAAGAACATGACAAATATAAAGGCAAGTATGATGAAACCAGGTAGAATTACTCCAGGAGGTAGATAAAATGGAAGAGAATCCTGTAATGCAGGAAACTGGGTTTCATTAATGTAAGACCGAAGTTTTAGTTTATCAGAGACAATGTGAAGGCTGCTGAAATTAATTGTCAGTAAAATTGGTACGGGTACTAGTTCAGAAGTAATGTTTGATACAAATGCAAGATGATGGAAAATAGGCAAGGTTGTGATTGCATTATTGCTGAGCTCATAATAGTCTGGTGCTATATGATAACCTTTTACTACTACACCCTGATATATGAATATTACACTGGTTTGGTTTGGGAGAAAAAAAAATATTGCACATTATTGAAATGGGCGTGAAACACTAACCTATGAGGTATTGGAGTGTATTCACATTGCTGTAGAGCTGTAGAAGCATTAGATTGTATTACAGCTAGTTGACAAGTAACTTCAGCAGCCCGAGTGAAAGCGAAAGCATAGGCAGGATATACATATAAATATAAGTATGTTGATTTACAATGATTTAGGAGTTCAAGCTTAGTCACAGCAACTAACGGAAAATCGTCTGAAACCAGTATTATTTCAGTTTCTCTGTTAAGATCCAAAAGATTGTCATTCGCCTTCAATGGAAACGGTTTCAAATGCCATGCATTAAACTTCTTTTGTGATTTTAGTGGAATGTGTATTAGTATTTCCTCTTGCGTTAAGGATGCCTACAATAAGGGATAATAATATTCCACGTCATGCTCCTGAAAGATAGGATAGATGATAGTCAGTTTCAGCTATATTTAAAGCATCAATAAGTTGACCTACCGGTAATAGTTGTGCATCTACACGACCTAAACCTGCATTCACTAAATCAGCTATTGGCCTATCATTGGTAACTGTGAAAACTTTCACCGAGGCTTCAGCTGCATGCATATATTCTAGTGTAGGCACTGTCTGCATGAATCCCTGGACAATGCGTGTTAGTTTATTAGTTTCATCAACAATAGCATTCATCTGAGAGTTCAGAGTTTGTACTGCCTTGCAGGACTGTGTAATGGCCCTATTCTGTTTCATAACCGCTTCTGAAACAGAGTTCATTCATATCCCTAGTTTAGCTACATCTTCGGTGGTTTCCGTACCAAACAGGGTGTTACTTATTAAACCAACAAAATTAACAAGACCAAGTTTTTGACTACGATGAGAATGTACATTCTTCCCGATGTCTTCAGAAGATATATGTAGCTTTCCCTCATACAGTCATTCTGAAGCGAAATGGTTTGTCGAAGTGTTGTAGAATTGAATTGAAATGAATTGAAACAGTTTATTTAGCCAGACAAGCACAGATACAGAGTCGATAATAATAAAAATATTAACAAGGCTGAGCCAGTTGAGAACCTGGGCTCTCTTAGTCACCTGATATATACTGTACTATACATTTATCTCAAGGAAGTATTATGTAACATTTAGTATCATCTGGAATAGTACAATAGCATGGTGGTAATAAGAATATCTCATAATGTTATCATGGTTATCACTTCAATATTTATGAATTTTATTTATTTATTATTATTATTTTTTTTTTGTATTTATATATACATAAATTACAGTGGAATTGAAAACATAA
>NW_024716321.1:60000-72762 GCF_018991925.1 Homarus americanus | reverse complement strand
TATTTGTTGTAGTGTTATTTGTTGTTGTATTTATTTATTTTTGTTATTGTTGTTGTTGTTGTTTTATTTATTTGTATTTGTAGTATTTATTTATTTATTTATTTGTTTATTTTTAATTATTTATTTGTTATTTATGTTATTTATTTATGTTGTTGTTGTTGTTGTTATTATTTATTGTTATTTATTTTCTGTTGTTGTTATTGTTGTGTTATTGTTAATTATTTAGTGTTGTGTTGTTGTTGTTGTTGTAATGTTGTTGTTGTTGTTGTTGTTTTTGTTGTTGTTGTTGTTGATTGTTGTTGTTGTTGTTATTTATTTGTTGTTATTTATTTATTTATTTATTTGTTGTTATTTATTTTTTATTTATTTATTTATTTTATTGTTATTTGTTATTATTATTTATTATTTATTTATTTTATTTATTTATTGTTGTTATTTATTTGTTTATATTTATTTATTGTTATATTGGTTGTTATTGTTTGTTATTATTTGTTATTTTATTGTAGTTATTTATTATTATTATTGTTATATATTGTATTATTATTATTGTTATTTATTTGTTTATTATTTATTTATTTATTATTGTTGTAGTGTTATTTATTTATTGTTATTATATTGTTGTTATTTGTTGTTGTTGTTGTTTATTATTTGTGGTTGTTATTTGTTTGTTTATAATTTGTTATTTATTTATTTATTTGTTATTTGTTGTTTTATTATTGTTATTATTTGTTATATTTATTTGTTTATTATTTATTATTTGTATTATTTGTTGTTATTTATTTATTTATTATTTGTTATTGTTATTTATTTGTTATTGTTATTATTGTTATTTATTTGTTATTTATTGTTATTGTTTATTTATTGTTGTTATTTATTTATTATTTATTATTTATTGTTATTTGCTGTTATTTGTTATTTATTTATTTATTATTTATTGTTGTTGTTATGTTATTGTTATGTTGTTGTTGTTATTTATTTATTTATTGTTGTGTTATTTATTGTTGTTTGTTATTATTGTTGTTGTTGTTGTGTTATTTATTGTTGTTGTTATGTTGTTGTTATGTTTGTTTGTTGTTATTGTTGTTGTTGTTTGTTAATTTGTTGTTTATTTATTGTTATGTTATTTGTTATTTATTTATTTATGTTGTTGTTATTTATTTATTTGTTATTTATTGTTATTTATTTGTTATTTATTATTTATTTGTTATTATTTGTTATTATTGTTATTTATTTGTTATTTATTGTTATATTTATTGTTATATTTATTTACTATTTATTATTTATTGTTATTATTATTTGTTATTATTATTGTTGTTGTGTTATTTGTTGTTATTTATTGTTATTTGTTGTTATATTTTATGTTGTTGTTGTTATTGTTATTGTTATTTGTTGTTATTTATTTATTGTTATTGTTGTTGTATTGTTGTTGTTGTTGTTATTTATTGTTGTTGTTGTTGTTGTTGTTGTTTGTTGTGTTATTTATTGTTGTTGTTATTTATTATTGTTATTTATTTATATTGTTATTTATATTTTATTATTTATTTATATTATATTTATTTATTTATTGTTATTTGTTGTTATATTTATTTGTTATATTATTTGTTGTTATATTGTTGTTATTGTTTATTGTTATTTATTATATTTATTTATTGTTATTTATTTGTTATATTTATTGTTGTTATTGTTATTTGTTATTTATTGTGTTGTTGTTGTTATTGTTATTATTGTTGTTGTTATTATTGTTATTGTTGTTGTTATATTGTTATTTATTATTGTTATTATTGTTGTTGTTTATTGTTTTTGTTGTTGTTGTTATTGTTGTTGTTGTTGTTGTTGTTTGTTGTTGTTTTCATTTGTTATTGTTATTTGTTGTTATGTTATTTGTTATTTGTTATTTATTTATTTACTATTTGTTATTTGTTATTTATTTATTGTTAATTTATTTATTTATTTATTATTGTTGTTATTATGTTATTATTTATTGTTGTTATTTGTTATTGTTATTTATTGTTGTTGTTATTTGTTGTTATTTATTTATTTATTGTTGTTGTTATTGTTATTTGTTGTTGTGTTATTATTATTTTGTTATTATTTATTTATTGTTATTTATTATTTATTTATTTATGTTATTGTTATTTATTATTGTTATTGTTATTTGTTGTTATTGTGTTGTTGTTATTGTTATTTATTGTTATATTTATTTATTTGTTATTGTTGTTGTTGTTATTGTTATTTGTTGTTGTTATTTATTTATCATTTGTTATTGTTATTGTTGTTATTTGTTATTTATTTATTTATTTATTTGTTTGTTATTGTTATTTATTTGTTATATTGTTATTTATTTATATTTATTTATTTATTTATTGTTATTTATTTATTTATTTATTGTTGTTATTATTGTTATATTTATTATTATTTATTTATTGTTGTTATTTATTTGTGTTGTTATTTATTTATTGTTATTTATTTGTTGTTGTTATATTATTTATTGTTGTTATTGTGTTATTTATTTTTGTTATTTATTGTTGTGTTACTGTTATTGTTATTTGTTATTGTTGTTGTGTGTTGTTATTTGTTGTTGTTGTTGTTGTTGTTGTTGTTGTTTGTTGTTTATTTGTTGTTACTGTTTGTTATGTTGTTATTTATTGTTGTTGTTACTGTTATTTATTTATTTGTTGTTATTATATTTATTGTTATGTTATTTATTTTTCATTATTTGTTGTTATTTATTGTTATTATTTATTATTTATTTATTATTTATATTGTTGTTGTTATTGTTGTTATTTATTGTGTTATTTGTTGTTATTATTTATTATTGTGTTGTTATTGTTGTGTTATTTATTATTTTGTTATTTATGTTGTTATTTATTGTTTTTGTTATATTTATTTATTTATTTATTATTGTTGTTGTTGTTGTTGTTGTTGTTATGTTGTTGTTGTTTTTATTGTTGTTGTTGTTTATGTTGTTGTTGTTGTTGTATTGTTGTTATTGTTGTTATTTATTATTGTTGTTATTTATTTATTTATTTATTTGTTATTTTGTTGTTGTTGTTATTTATTTATTGTTATATTGTTATTTATTTGTTGTTATTTATTTGTTTATTTATTTGTTATTTATTATTGTTATTGTTATTTGTTATTTATTTGTATTTATTGTTATTTATTGTTATTATTGTTATTGTTGTTATTTGTTGTTATTTGTTTATTTATTTATTTATTTATTTATTTACTATTGTTATTTATTATTATTGTTATTGTTATTATTTATTTATTGTTGTTGTTATTGTTATTGTTGTTTTTGTTATTGTTATTTATTATTGTTATTGTTATTTATTATTGTTATTGTTGTTGTTGTTATTTGTTGTTTGTTATTTCATTATTTGTTATTACTATTGTTGTTATTGTTATTTATTTATTTATTTGTTATTTTTATTGTTGTTATTATTATTGTTATATTGTTATTTGTTATTATTTATTTGTTATTGTTATTATTATGTTATTTATTTATTTATTATTGTTGTTATTATTGTTGTGTTATTTGTTATTGTATTATTATTTGTTATTGTTTTATTGTTATTGTTGTTATACTATTATTGTTATTATTTTATTATTATTTGTTATTGTTATTATTATTATATTTGTATTATTATATATTATTTATTGTTGTTGTTGTTGTTATTGTTGTTATTATTATTATTATTGTTTGTTATTATGTTATTGTTATTTCATTGTTATTGTTATTGAATTTATTATTGTTTGTTATTTACTGTTGTTGTTATTTATATTATTGTTATTATTGTTATTGTTACTGTTGTTGTTGTTATTATTGTTTTGTTGTTATTTGTTGTTGTTGTTATTACTATTTATTTATTTATTATTATTATTATTTATTATTATTTATTTATTATTTATTTATTATTTATTTATTAATTATTTTTGTTATTTATTATTTATTTTTGTTGTTATATTTGTTGTTGTTATTATTGTTGTTATTATTATTTATTGTTTATTTATTGTTATTTATTTATTATTTATTTATTATTTATGTTATTGTTGTTATTGTTATTAATTTATTTATTGTTGTTATTATTTATATTTGTTATTTATTTGTTATTGCTATTGTTGTTATTGTTGTTATTTGATGTTAATTGTTATTATTTATTTATAGTTGTAATTGTTGTTATTTATTTGTTATTGTTATTTATTTGTTATTATTTATTTATTATTATTTATTTATTATTTGTTATTTATTTGTTTATTTATTATTTGTTATTATTTAATGTTATTGTTGTTATTGTATTGTTATTGTTGTTGTTTAATTTTATTTATTATATTATTTGTTTATTTATTGTTGTTAATTTGTTATTGTTGTTATTATTTATTTATTTATTGTTGTTGTTGTTGTTATTATTTATTTATTTATATTTGTACTGTTATTTGTATTGTTACATTGTTGTATTGTTATTATTTATTTATTTGTTGTTGTTGTTATTTATTTATTTATTGTTGTTGTTATTGTTTATTATTTGTTTGTTTGTTTGTTTATTACTGTTGTTATTTGATTATTATTTATTTGTTATTATTTATTTATTATTTGTTATGTTGTTATTTATTTATTGTATTTTGTATATTTGTTATATTATTATTTCTTTGTTGTTGTTGATATTTTATTATTGTTGTTTTGTACTGTTATTTATTATTTATTATTTAATTATTTATTTATTTATTTTGTTATTATTGTTATTTATTTATTGTTTAACTATTTATTTATTTATTTATTTATTGTTTATGTTTATATTTTGTTTGTTTAATTGTTATTGTTGTTATTGTTATTTATTGTTGTTGTTGTTTATTTATTTGTTATTATTTGTTGTTGTTTGTATACATTTGTTATTATTTATTGTTGTTATTGTTGTTGTTATTTATTATTTATTATTTATTGTTATTTATTTGTTGATATTGTATTGATGTTGTTATTGTTATTATTTATTTATTATTGATGTTTATTTATTGTTGTTGTTGATGTTTATTATATTTGTTATTATTGTATTTATTATTATTTATTTATTATTTATTTGTTATTTAGTTGTTATTGTTATTTATTATTATTTATTTGTTGTTATTTATTATATTTGTTATTATTATTATTATTATTTGTTATTTATTTGTTATTGTTGTTGTTGTTGTTTTATTGTTGTTGTTATTGTTGTTGTTAAATTTGTGTTGTTGTTTATTTATTTATTTATTGTTATTGTTGTTATTTTTTGTGTTGTTATTATTTATTTATTTATTATTGATGTTGTTATTATTTATTTATTTGCTATTTATTACTGTTTGTTGTTGTTTATTTATTTGTTATTATTGTTGTTATTATTATTATTTTATTTATTATTTATTGTTGGTGTGTTATTATTATTTTTATTTATGTTATTTGCTGTTACTATTGTTGTTGTTATTATTATTATTATTATTATTTGTTATTATTGATGTTATTATTATTTATTATTTATATTGTATGTTTATTTATTATTATTTGTTATTTATTTGTTGTTGTTATTGTTGTTGTTGTTTGTTATTGTTGTTATTGTTATTGTTATTTGTTGCTGTTGTACTGTTTTGTTATTATTATTATTTTTATTGTTGATGTTATTGTTATTTATTATTTACTGTTGTTGTTATTATTGTTGTTAGTATTGTTATTGTTGATGTTGTTATTGTTGTTTATTTATATTTGTATGTTGTTATTATTTAATATTTATTTTATTATTTATTTGTTGTTATTGTTGTTTATTTATTTGTTATTATTATTGTTGTTATTTGTTTGTTGTTATTTATTATATTTATTTATTGTTATTGTTATTGTTTGTTATTGTTGTTGTTATTATTGTTGTTATTATTTGTTATTGTTGTGTTGTTATTGTTGTTATTATATTGTTGTTGTTATTGTTATTGTTGTTATTATTTGTTGTTATTGTTGTTTATTTATTTATTTATTGTATTGTTGTTATTGTTGTTGTTGTTATTTTGTATTTTTTATTTGTTGTTGTTGTTGTTATTTATTTGTTATTGTTGTTGTTATTATTTGTTGTTGTTTGTATTTGTTATTTGTTGTTATTGTTGTTTATTTGGCATTTTGTACTGTTTATTTTGTTGTTATTGTTATTGTTGTTATTGTTGTTGTTATTGTTGTTATTGTTGTTGTTATTTGTTATTGTTGATGTTGTTATTGTTGTTTGTTTGCTGTTTGTATGTTGTTATTGTTATTGTTGTTGTTATTGTTGTTGTTATTGTTGTTTGTGTTGTATGTTTGTTGTTGTTATTGTTATTGTTGTTGTTGTTTTATTATTGTTGTTGTTGTTATTGTTGTTATTATTGTATTGTGCTGTTGTACTGTATTTAATTTATTTATTTGTTATTTATTTATTGTTATTGTTGTTATTTATTATTTGATTATTTATTGTTGTTGTTGCTGTTGTACTGTTGTTGTTGTTATTATTTATTTATTTGTTATTATTTATTTATTTTATTATTATTTGTTATTTGTTATTATTTATTTATTTGCTTAATTTGTTGTTATTTATTATTTGTTATTTTTTGTTATTGTTATTTTATTTATTTATTGTTGTTATTTACTGTTATTTATTTATTTTGTTATTGTTATTTGTTATTATTATTATTTATTTGCTGTTGTATGTTGTTATTATTATTGTTATTTGTTGTTATTTATTTATTTATTTGTTATTTATTTATTTGTTGTTGTTGTTTGTTTGCTGTTGTGCTATTTGTTATTGTTATTGTTGTTGTTATTATTTATTGTTGCTGTTGTTATTATTTTATTGTTGTTGTTATTTAGTTATTTATTTGTTATTGTTATTGTTGTTAATGTTGTTGTTATTGTTGTTGTTGTTGTTATTGTTGTTGTTGTTGTTGTTGTTTGTTGTTTATTTGTTGCTGTTGTTATTGTTATTGTTATTGTTGTTATTTGTTGTTATTGTTGTTGTTATTGCTATTGTTGTTATTGTTGTTGTTGTTATTGTTGATGTTGTTGTTATTGTTGTTGTTGTTGTTGTTGTACTGTTGTTGTTGTTGTTGTTATTGTATTTATTTATTTATTGTTGTTGTTGTTATTGTTGTTGTTGTTGTTGTTGTTATTGTTGTTATTGTTGTTGTTGTTGTTGTTGTTGTTGTTATTGTTTGTTATTGTTGTTGTTATTGTTGTTGCTGTTGTACTGTTGTTATTGCATTGTTGTTATTGTTGTTGTTGTTGTTATTTGTTGCACTTGAGGTTCTGGATAATCGACCATCATCTACCCTCACACCTGCTTCGTCTGGCCTGCCACACCTGCTCCCCTCACCTTCCCCTCACCCTACCTCACCTTCCCTCACTTTTTCCTCACCTTCCCCTTACCCTCCCTCCCTTTTCCTCACCTTCCTCTTACTCTCCCTTACCCTCCCTCACCTTCCCTCACCTCACCTTCCTCTTACCTCTCCCCTCACCTTCCCCTTACCTTGCTGCAACAACGTCTTCCTCCTCTTCCTCCCCTCCTCCTCCTCCCCATCATTCTTCCCCTCACCTCACCTCCCTCCCCCCCCCCTCACCTCCAGTACTACTAACCTATATTGTATTCTTAAAGGCTCTTTATATGATGAAGGGGTGAGGGTGATGGAAGGGTGAGGAAAAGGAGGTGAGGGGTGATGGAGGGGGTGAGGGTGAGTGATGGAGGTGAGGTGATGAGGTGAGGGGTGATGGTGAGGGTGATGGAGGTGAGGGTGATGGAGGTGAGGTGATGGAGGTGAGATGTGGGTGAGGGTGTGGGGTGAGGGTGATGGAGGTGAGGGTGATGGAGGTGGGGGTGATGAAGGTGGGGGGTGATGGAGGTGGGGGGTGATGGGTGGGGGGGTGATGGGGTGGGGGTGATGGGGGTGAGGGGGTGATGGAGGGTGAGGGGGTGATAGGTGAGGTGAAGAGGGTGATGGGGTCTTACAGTGGTGAGGTTGAAGAATGGTGGGAGGGGGTGAGAGAGGAAGAGGAAGAAGGAGGAAAGTAGATGTACAATGGGATAGAGGGAGGAAGGAGAGGGAGAGGGAGGAGGAGGAGGGGGAGGGAGGGAGGGAGGGAGGGAGGGAGGAGGGAGGAGAGGGAGGTACAAACATCACTTAATCTTATTTGCATATCCGCCCTGTTCACCCTGACCCCCTGTGACACCCCAACCCCTGCTGACCCCTTGCTGACACCTGACCCCTTGACATCCTGACCTGCTGATACCCTTACTCCTGCTGACACCCTTACCCCTGCTGACACCCTGACCACCTGCTGACCACCCTGACCTCCTGCTGACACCCTGACCCTAAAACCTTACATTACTCTACACACCCTGCGTCACCCCTACACACCCTGCGTCACCCTACACCCTGCGTCTTAACACACCCTGCGTCACCTTACACCCTGCTTCACACACTACGTCACTACACACCCTGCGTCACCCTACACCCTGCGTCACCCTATACACCCTGGAATCACCCTATACACCCCTGCGTCACCCTACACACCCTGCGTCCACCCTATACACCCTGCGTCACCCTATACACCTGCGTCACCCTACACCTGCGTCACCCTACACACTCTGCGTCACCCTACACACACCCTGCGTCACCCTATACACCTGCGTCACCCTCTACACCCTGCTTCACCTACATCACCCTACACCCCTGCGTCACCCCTACACCCCTGCGTCACCCTACACCCTGCGTCACCCTACACACTCTGCGTCACCCTACACACCCTGCGTCACCCTATACACCCTGCGTCACCCTATACACCCTGCGTTACACTCATCACCTTTATGCGTAATTCCATCCAGGTAAGTTTCGAGCAACGACACCTGGGCCTTCATTAAACACCCTAACGCTACCTGGAGGGGGTTGGTTGGGTTATAGTTAGGTTATAGTTAGGTTAGGTTAGATTGGGTTATGGTTGGGTTAGGTTAGGTTGGGTTGGGTTATGGTTGGGTTAGGTTGGGTTATGGTTAGGTTAGGTTGGGTTATGGTTGGGTTAGGTTGGTTATGGTTAGGCTATGGTTAGGATAGGTTAGATTAGGTTAGGTTAGGTTAGATTAGGTTAGGTTATGATTAGGATAGGTCAGGTTAGATTAGGTTAGTGTTTGGTTGGTGCCAGGTTATGTTAGGTTATGGTTAGGATAGGTTAGATTAGGTTAGGTTATGGTTAGGTTAGGTTAGATTAGGTTAGGTTATGGTTAGGATAGGTTATGTTTATGATAGGTTAGATCAGGTTTGATAAATAATAACACTAACCTAACCTTAACAGTAAAACTAACCAAACCTAATCTAACACTAACCGAACAAAACCTAACCTCACCTCACCTCACCTAACCTAACCTAACCTAACCTAACCTAATCTAACACTAACCGAACTAAACCTAACCTCACCTCACCTCACCTCACCTAACCTAACCTAACCTAACCGAACTAAACCTAACCTCACCTCACCTAACCTAACCTAACCCCCCCTCAGGTAGCAGTAGGGCGTTTAATCACCAGGTCAAACAAGCTGGGGGCTAATCTACAGGTGAACACAACATCATGTACTGTAATATTTCTCACAACATATTAAAATAAATCTAATTTGTTTTCTACTCAGTCTACAGTAAACAGTCTACAGTAAACAGTCTACAGTAAAGTACATAAACAGAGTACATAAACATCACAAACAAAACCACCACACACTATAAACAGTCTACAGTAAACAGTCTACAGTAAAGTTACAGTAAACAGTCTACAGTAATTAGTATACAGTAAACAGTCTACAGTAAACAGTCTACAGTAAACAGTCTAATAAAGTTACAGTAAACAGTCTACAGTAATTAGTATACATAACAGTCTACAGTAAACAGTCCAAAAATTCGTGTACACATGAATAAATTACTGAGGTTAAAGAGATAGAATTCACAGTGACAATTTTCAGTGGTAAACAATAGGAAGGGGTGAGGGGGTGAGGGGGGTGGAGGGGAGGTGAGGAGGGTAGGAAGGGAAGGGAAGGTGATAGGAGGGATAAGGAGAAGAGGTGAGGGAGGGGGATAAGAGGAGAGGGGGAGGAAGGAAGAGGGAGAAGGAGAAGGGGGAGAAGGAGAAGGGGAGGAAGAGAATAAATGCCAGCAGAATGTGGCAAAGATAGAACGATCAGAGCAAGAACTCCTTCAAAGACTCTCACCAGATAACACAACCATACATGGTTCCCAAAAGTTACCAAATCTCAAAAGGTCCATTACCACCCCCGATCTACACGGCCAGGCAATAGACAACCTCCCTAGACCAGCATCCGCCAGTAGGGTCGGCGGAATATGAAATAAGGCCCTTAAAACACCCATATGGGACAGGGTAGGATGTCTAGTGCCTGTACCGACAGACAATAACTAACCCATGACACAACCCTAACACACTATTAACTAGCAGCTAGGGGTCAGCCCGCCCTCTCTTACCTCCTCCTAAATTTCTTCATTTCGAACTATAACTTCCTTCCCCACCTCTAATCTTCTTTCACCCCTCCTTTCTCTACAAAAAAAAAGGAAAGGTGACAGTCACTCTCCCCCTCCCTCCACACCCACCTATCACCCTCACTCCCCCACACCCAACTATCACCCCTCACTCCCCTCCCACCCAATTATCACCCCTCCTCCCCCCTCCACACCCAACTATCACCCCTCCTCCCCCCCTCCACCCCAATCCATCACTCCCCCTCCCACACCCACACTATCACCCACCTCCCCCCTCCACACCCACCATCACCCCTCACTCCCCTCCCACACCCACCTATCACCCCTCACTCCTCCATACCCACCCATCACCTCACTCCCCCTCCACACCCACCTATCACCCCTCACTCCTCCACCCACCTATCACCCCTCACTCCCCCTCCACCCACCTCTCACCCCTCACTCCCTCCCCCCACCTATCACCCCTCCTCCCCCCCCCCCTCCACACCCCACCTATCCACCCCTCACTCCTCCCACACCCACCTATCACCCCTCCTCCTCCCACCCCACCCCATCCCCCTCCTCCCCCCCTCCCACCCACCCTATCACCCCTCACTCCCACACCCACCTATCACCCCTCCCTCCTCCCACACCCACCTAGCACCCCTCACTCCCCCCCCTCCACCCACCTATCACCCCTCACTCCCTCCCACACCCACCCCTATCACCCCTCCCTCCCCCCCACCCACACCCACCTATCACCCTCACTCTCCACACCCACCTATCACCCCTCCCTCCCCTCCCACCCCACCTATCACCCCTCCCTCCCACCCCTCCGCCTTGTGTTTTGGTCGACCATTAACGTGAACGCCGCCAACCCCATCCCTCAACCATTTGTAACTGGCAGTGACCCTCATTCCCACCCACCCCACCCACACCGCCCACCCCACCCCAAAACCTTCTCTTTTCATCCGTTGCGCTTCAATTCTAATCCACCCCCCCTCCCCCTCCCCTCCAACCCACCACCCCTGTGGCCTCCCCTCCCCTCCCCCTCCAACCCACCACCCCTGACATGGCCTCCTCCTCTCCCCTTCCCACCCACCACCCCGACAGCCTCCTCCTCTTCCCTAATCCCTGACCATAGACAACCCTTCTATCAGGGTCCAGAATACACTAATGGTAATGGCCGTCGTCGTAGGTCTTCCGTCCTTACGTGGAGGCGGCAGAGAGGTGATAATGCTTTATGAATTGAGAGTCACGTTTGGAAGGTCGAGCCAACCCCCCACCCACCACCCATCTCTCAGCCCCCTTCCCCTTCCCCTGTCTCCTTCCCTCTCCCGGCCCCGCTGGACTTGCCGCCACGGTCATTGTCGAGACACGTCAGCAGTTGTGTCGGGGGGGGGAGTGGAAGAGAAGGGGTGGTGAGGAATGGTGGGGGGGGGGGGGTTGGGGACTTGTTGGGTTAAGAATCACCTGCTTGGGAACTGGGTGGAGGGGTGACAATAAGCGTGACCCTCCACCACCACCCCCACCCCTCCTCCCCGTGACACACTCTGGCCTCTCGCCCCCTTTTGTGGAACTCTCTCCCCTCTTTGTTTACTCTTCCGCTACCACCCACCAGTTTCCGATTACTCTCTAACTGTTATGTAGTAATCAGCGCCGCTATTCACAGAGACGAAGAAGAAGAAGAAGAAGAAGAAGAAGAAGAAGAAGAAGAAGAAGAAGAACCCTAATCTCTTCACCCTTTAAGATTGTACAACACGACTCAAAACAACCAATCAAAACCCTTCTCTTCCCAGGAATGTATAAGCCAATCAGAACTCGAGTTGAGGCGGTAGTGGTAGTAGTGGTAATGGTGGTAGTAGTGGTAGTAGTGGTGGTATTAGTTGGATTGATATTGAAACAGTTTATTTAGCCAGAAAAACACAGATACAGAGTGGATAATAATAACAATATTAACATGGCTGAGCCAGTTGAGAACCTGAGCTCTTTTAGGCACCTGATATATACTATACATTTATCTCAAGGAAGTATTATGTAACATTTAGTATCATCTGGAATAGTACAATAGCATGGTGGTAATAAGAACATCTCATAATGTTACCACGGTTATCACTTCAATATTTATTTATTTTATTTAATTGTTATTATTTTTATTATTATAAATTATATACATAGTGGTGGGGTAGTGGCTGTAGTAGTGGTGGTGGTGGTAGTGGTGGTGGTGGTGGTGGTGGTAGGTGGTGGGTGGTGAGGTGGTGGTGTGGTGGTG
>NW_024716321.1:0-57500 GCF_018991925.1 Homarus americanus | reverse complement strand
TAATATAGATGGTGCAATTGTGGCGCTCTGTCCCTCACACCAACACCATTACTACCATCACCTCTGCTACCATGATATACCATTATTATCACCATGACTACCATCCCAAACCATGATAAACTCAGTGTGACCCTTTACCTGGGAGGGAGGAGGAGGGAGGGAGGGAGGGGGAGGAGGAGGAGGAGGAGGAGGAGGTGGAGGAGGTGGAGGGAGGAAGGGTACCAACTTGTACAGGTATGTGATGGTCCCGTTACCAGCTCTGTTTACCTCTCACCTGCCTCTAGTTCGCGTGTGTGTGAGAGAGAGAGAGAGAGAGAGAGAGAGAGAGAGTTAATGTTCATCAGGCTCCAGTGGCCAGGATACAGTCTTAATAATATATCAGCTATTTTCCATCAAAGATAAAATGTGTGTGTGAGTGTGTGTGTGTGTGTGTGTGTGTGTGTGTGTGTGTGTGTGTGTGTGTGTGTGTGTGTGTGTGTGTGTGTGTGTGTGTGTGTGGTCACCTCTTCCTTATTTTCTGTCAAGGTCATTCATCCAGGGATATAAGTCTTAATCCCAGGAAAGTGGGTGAGGGTGGGCCGAGGTGGAGTGAGGGTGGGGAGGGTGGGGAGGGACAAGTAAAGGGGCGTGGGAGGGACAGGTGAGGCGGGTGAGGGCGCGGGTGATAGGCTAGTGAGGGCGGGTGATTGGCGGGTGAGGCGGGTGAAAAGCCTGAACACAAAACACACCTGGATGTCCACACACCTGGGGTATGTCCTACACACACCTGGGTATGTCAACACACACCTGGAGTATGTCATACACACACACCTGGGGTATGTCCCCACACACACACCTGGGGGTATGTCCTCACACACACACACCTGGGGTATGTCCCACACACACACCTGGGGTATGTCTTACACACACCTGGGTATGTCACACACACACCTGGGGTATGTCCCCACACACACACCTGGGGTATGTCCTACACACACACCTGGAGTATGTCTCACACACACACCTGGAGTATGTCCCTACACACACACCTGGGGTATGTCCCACACACACACCTGGGGTATGTCTACACACACACTGGGGTATGTCACACACACACACCTGGGTATGTCCTACACACACACCCGGGGTATGTCTCACACACACACCTGGGTATGTCCTACACACACACCTGGGGTATGTCCTACACACACACCTGGGTGTCTACACACACACCTGGGGTATGTCCTACACACACACCTGGGTATGTCCTCCACACACACACCTGGGGTCATCCCCACACACACACCTGGGGTATGTCCCACACACACACCTGAGTATGTCCCTCACACACACACCTGGGGTATGTCCTACACACACACCTGGAGTATGTCCCACACACACACCTGGGGTATGTCCCCACACACACCTGGGGTATGTCCTACACACACACCTGGAGTATGTCCTACACACACACCTGGGGTATGTCTCACACACACACCTGGGTATGTCACACACACACCTGGGTATGTCTACACACACACCTGGGGTATGTCCCACACACACACCTGGGGTATGTCCCCACACACACACCTGGGGTATGTCCCACACACACACCTGGGGTGTCACACACACACCTGGGTATGTCCCCACACACACACCTGGGTATGTCTACACACACACACCTGGAGTATGTTCCCCACACACACACCTGGGGTATGTCCCCACACACACACCTGGGGTATGTCCCACACACACACCTGGAGTATGTCCCTACACACAGGGTATGTCCTACACACACACCTGGGGTATGTCCCACACACACCTGGGGTATGTCATCCACACACACACCTGGAGTATGTCCCTACACACACACCTGGGGTATGTCTACACACACCTGGAGTATGTCCCACACACACACCTGGGTATGTCCACACACACACCTGGGGTATGTCCCACACACACACCTGGGTATGTCCTACACACACACCTGGAGTATGTCCCACACACACACACCTGGGTATGTCCCTACACACACACACCTGGGGTGTGTGTCATACACACACCTGGGTATGTCTACACACACCTGGGGTATGTCCCACACACACACCTGGGGTATGTCCTACACACACACCTGGAGTATGTCTACACACACACCTGGGGATGTCCCTACACACACACCTGGGTATGTCTACACACACACCTGGGTATGTCCCTACACACACACCCTGGTATGTCCACACACACACCTGGATATGTCCCACACACACACCTGGGGTATGTCCTCACACACACACCTGGGGTATGTCCCTACACACACACCTGGGGTATGTCCTTACACACACACCTGGAATGTCCCTACACACACCTGAGGTATGTCCCTACACACACACCTGGGGTATGTCCCTACACACACACCTGGGGTATGTCCCACACACACACCTGAGATGTCATACACACACACCTGGATGTCCCACACACACACCTGGGGTATGTCCCCACACACACACTGGGTATGTCCTTACACACACACCTGAGATGTCTCACACACACACCTGGGGTATGTCACACACACACACCTGGGTATGTCCTTACACACACACCTGGAGTATGTCATACACACACACACCTGGAGTATGTCCCACACACACACCTGGGGTATGTCCTACACACACACCTGGGGTATGTCCCTACACACACACCTGGGGTATGTCCCCACACACACCTGGGTATGTCATACACACACCTGAGGTATGTCCCCTCACACACACACCTGGGGTATGTCCCACACACACACCTGGGTATGTCCCCACACACACACCTGGGGTATGTCCCCCACACACACACCTGGGTATGTCCTACACACACACCTGGGTATGTCCCCTACACACACACCTGGGGTATGTCCCTCACACACACACCTGGGGTATGTCCTACACACACACCTGGGTATGTCCTACACACACACCTGGGGTATGTCCCACACACACACCTGGGGGTATGTCCTTACACACACACCTGGAGTATGTCATACACACACACCTGGGGTATGTCCCACACACACACCTGGAGTATGTCCCCACACACACACCTGGGTATGTCCCACACACACACCTGGGGTGTGTCTACACACACACACGGGGTGTCCTACACACACACCTGGAGTATGTCCCACACACACACCTGGGGTATGTCTACACACACACCTGGGGTATGTCCCACACACACACCTGGGGTGTGTCACACACACACACCTGGGGTATGTCCTTACACACACACCTGGGGTGTCCCACACACACACCTGGGGTATGTCCTTACACACACACTGGGGTATGCCCTACACCACACCTGGGGTGTCCTACACACACACCTGGGGGTATGTCCTCACACACACCTGGGGTATGTCCTTACACACACACCTGGGGGTATGTCATACACACACCTGGGGTATGTCATACACACACACACCTGGGGTATGTCATACACACACACACCTGGGGTATGTCATACACACACACCTGGGGTATGTCCCCACACACACACACCTGGGGTATGTCCCCCACACACACACCTGGTTGTCTCACACACACACCTGGGGTATGTCCCTACACACACACACACCTGGGTATGTCCTTACACACACACACCACCCCTGGTGTCATACCACACACACACACACCTGGGTATGTCCCCCACATTCCTATCACCGCAATAAGCACAAAAATTATACACACGCTCCTGGACACCTCCAATGTCATCACAGTTGGAACCCAGACTCACTGCTGAAATATACGCTGATCGCATGTCCTGGGCGTAGTGGAACCCAGTCACCACTCACCTGCCATCACTACCCTCACCTGCCACCACTACTCTCACCTGCCACCACCACCCTCACCTGCCATCACTACCTCACCTGCCACCACTACCCTCACCTGCCACCACTACCTCACCTGCCACCACTACCCTCACCTGCCACCACTACCCTCACCTGCTAATCTGCACACCCTGACTTGTATTGTACTGTACCTCGCTGTACCATAGACTATGTAATATAACTCAACGGTACAGTTGTGTATTAATAATTGAGGCAGTGGTGAGGGAAAGGTGAGGGAGGAGAGGCAGAGGTGAGGGAGAATCATCAGAGGTGAGGGAGAATCATCAGAGGTGAGGTAGAATCATCAGAGGTGAGGGAGAATCATCAGAGGTGAGGTAGAATCATCAGAGGTGAGACATCACAGGTGAGGTAGAATCATCAGAGGTGAGAGTCATCAGAGGTGAGAATCATCACAGGTGAGGTAGAATCATCAGAGGTGAGGGAGAAGAGGCAGAGGAAGTGAGTTAATGGGGCAGCGTTAGGGGCAGGATGCAACACACAGGAACAAACCCAAATGGAAAGTTTTAGTTTAAAAGCAAGACTCATAATATTACTGTACAAGCAGGTGATGGGTGGACACAGGTAGGCAGAGTATGTGTCCAGTGAGTTACATGGGGAAGGTGGGGGGAGAGATGAGACACAAACAGAGGCCAGGTGTGATTAATAGTTGCCAAAATGAAATTTCTTATTATTTGTGAAAGAGCTTTAATAATAATAATAATAATAATAATAATAATAATAATAATAATAATAATAATAATATGCAAATCACCCGCCACACAGTCAGTCACAACAGACAAACTAACTCACAACCTGATAGCTATAAACACAGTACAATATAGCGTTGTAGTCTAAATAAAACTATCAACAACATCTACAACAACATAACAAATTACAATATCTGGTGTATTTATTATAACCATGTATGTATGTGAAAATAACTAAGACATCTTGATAAGTTTGAAAATTCAGTTGTATCAGGAGCCCTTCTCTGTTGTGGGTCTGGATCCGTGTGAACTTATCCCCTGGGTATATAAACTAGATGCCGTGAGGATACGCTTTTGTTGAATACGTTTGTGTACTAATGTAATGTTGATGTGTATGTATGTGTGTGTGTTTGGACCTGTGTTTGGACCTGTGTTTGGACCTGTGTTTGGACCTGTGTTTGTATCTGTACTTGTAGTGGGTGGTGGGCGGCAGAGAATGGGGGAGTAAGTGGGTGGCAGAGTGGTGGGAGGTAAGTGGTGGTGGTGGGTGGCATAAGTGGTGGGAGGTAAGTGGGTGGTGGGCGGCAGAGAATGGGGGAGGTAAGTGGGTGGTGGGCGGCAGAGAGTGGGGGGTGGGGAGTAAGTGGGTGGCAGAGAGTGGTGGGAGAGGAACTCGGTGGTGGGTCGCAGAGAGTGGGATAGCTGTCTGGGAAGGGAGGAGGCGGGGAGGAGGCGGAGGAGGGAGGTAGGTGGGGGAGGGAGGGAGGAGAGGGAGGAGGAGGAGACAGCACGCGCGCCGCCACGAGCCACTAGATAACAGAGGTGACGTAGCAAGAAGTGTATCCTCGTGTACTAACTAACAGCAACAAGATCAATGTCCAACGGCAGCAGAGAGGGGGTAGGTAGATGAGGAGAGAGGAGAGGAAGAACAAGAAACGGGGCAAGGAGGAGAGGAGGGAGGCGGAGGGATAAAGCTGAGGTGCGGGAAGTGGTGTGGGGGTGCATAGGGGCGGGCGGGGGGAGACAGGAGGAGGGGTGTGGGGTGTGGGGGGAAGGAGGGTGTAAGAGGGAGGAGGGTGTGTGTGTGTGTGTGGAGGAGGAAGCTCTCACGCACACACCGTGGAGAACAACAAGGGCACCACTACCACCACCACCACATTTCTTAGTCTGCTCCTGTGTAGTAGTGGTGTGGGACATACCTTCCCACAGCACCACACTCCCAGTACCACACTCCTGACAACACACACTCCCCACAGCACCACACTCCCCAGCACCACACACTTCCAGATACCACACTCCCAGTACCACACTCCCACAGCACCCCCACACAGTACCACACTCCCCAGTACAACACCGTCACAGTACCACACTCCCACAGTACCACACTCCCACAGTACCACATTCCCACAGTACCACACTTCCAAAGCACCACACTCCCACAGCACCACACCCCCACAGCACCACACCCCCACAGCACCACCCCAGCACGTTTCACCAACACAGTTGAGTTGCTCCAACAGCCACCAACATTATAGCGTGTGGAGCTTAAGAGCTGACACTACTGCCTGAGGCAACACACACACACACACACACCTCACCAGGTGTGACCTCACGCTGTCAACACTTGCCATCATTATAAGTTGGCAGTAGTCACAGTGTGACGTTGACGGCGTCACTAGGGTGTGACGTTGACGGCGTCACCAGGGTGTGACATTGACGGCGTCACTAGGGTATGACGTTGACGACGTCACTAAGGCGCGGGAACGTTTGGAAGGACCCGTAGTGTAGCACAGTACTAGTGACCTGTCAGCGACCTACACTGTAGAGGTCATCAGCACCAGACACTTGTATATGTTACAGGTAGTATATATTATGTACTCTGTTTTATAGTTTATATCACACTTTGTTTCTAGTAATGTGTTGTATATCATTTGTAAAGTAATTTCCACATATTTAGTACAGATAACCGCCCCACTACCTAATGCTTGGGGCGACTTCTACTCGTATTAATACAGTAATAACTAACACTATTATTTGACGTTACTTATTTCAATACATTATATTAAACATTATGATGGTCATGAATATTAAATATAATAATGGTTACCCTTGTGTAACGAGGATGGCCGGCCCAAGGGCCACCTAGGCATGAATTTGTTTAAGGTGTAGAAGCTGTCGCCAACACAACAACCACACCCTAAGTTAACGAGCTGCATGACCCAGTGTCAAGGAATAGTCCGAGAAGACCGGACAAATCGCCAACTGCACTGGCTAACCATTACCCCAGAATGCATCCGCACATCGATTAACATCCACATTCCCAATTACCGTTGGGGTTGAACCCGGGTCCGCTCGCTTGCGAGGCGAGCATGCTGACCATTACACCACAGGTGTTGTATCACATGAAGATTACACACCCAAGATTATTTTACCTGATAATTAAACACCATTGTGTTTTCTGGGGGTTAGATTATGTTAGGTTAGTCTCAGCCTATTTAATAAGCTGGGGTGTCTAATGTGCAGGTGATCCATCACAACACCTGCCTGTGTACTCTACTGAACCAACGCCTCAGTGTACAGTCAACCAACAAAGTGAAAAAGAGACGAAACGAATGAAATATTACCATAATGCATTTTTATTCTGAGTATGATCGGCATGGTGTGGCGGGTATGGTGTGGGTGGTGCGGTGGTGTGGCGGGTATGGTGTGACGGGGTGTGGCGGTATGGTGTGACGGGTATGGTGTGACAGGTATGGTATGGCAGGTATGGTGTGACAGGTATGGTGCGGCAGGTACGGTGCGGCAGGTATGGTATGGCAGGTAAGGAATGACATGTAATGACAGGTATGCTACAGGTAACCCACACAAATAAAAAATTTCACCCGACAGGTATGGAATGACACGTATGATACGAGATATAGTATCCCAGGTATGGAATGACAGGTGCTGTAAACACACACACACACACACACACACACACACACACAACACACACACACACACACACACACACACACACACACACACACACACACACACAAACAACAACAGTTTCACCCCGCCATAAAGAAATATGACTTACATCACGCATAAAATATTTTTCCCATTTCTAAGAACAGCACATGAGGTAATGTAATATTCACCACTAGTACACGTGATATATATCTTTATAATAGAGCAGTATATCACGTGGTAATATAGGAGCCAACTATATATTGTTAATGTGTCATAATTCAGAGCTACAATGACCTCCCTTACAGCCAGCCACAACGAATCATACATTTGTCAACCATTCTTTCTTACGTAAAGTTCATCTCTCTCTCTCTCTCCCAGGTCACTGTATCTCTCTCACCCGGTCATTGTATTCTCTCTCTCCCAGGTCACTATAACTCTCCCTCTCTCCCAGGATACTGTATTCTTATCTCCCAGGTCATTGCATTCTCTCTCTCTCTCCCAGGTCACTGCATCTCTCTCTCTCTCTCTCTCTCACAGGTCACTGTATCTCTCTCTCTCCCCAGGTCACTGTATCTCTCTCTCCCCAGGTCAATCACACCACCTACAGGTCACTGTATTCTCTCCAGGTTACTGTATATCTCCCCAAACTGTAAATCTCCCCAGGTCACCATATGTCTCCCACAGGTCAACCACACCCCCAGGTCAACCACACCCCCAGACAACCACACCCCCAGGTCACACACCTCAGGTCAATCACACCCCAGGTCAACCACACCCCCCAACCACACCCCCAGGTCAACCATACCCCAGGTCAACCACACCCCAGGTCAATCACACACCCCCAGGTCAACCACACCCCCAGGTCAATCACACACCCCAGGTCCAACCACACCCTGGTCAACCACACCCCAGGTCAACCACACCCCAGGTCAACCACACCACACCCCAGGTCAGTGATCAAGCAGGCGCCAGTGAGGAAGGTGCAACGTGAGTCTCCCTGGTGGTGGCTCATGCCGTTGTTGTTATTGTTGTTGTTGTTGATGATGTTGTTGTTGTTGTTGTGGTGGTGGTGGTTAAGGACCTAGTAAGTGTCCTGTATGCCCTTCTGTCTCGTATAAAGTCATCAATGACCATTAAATCTACAGACTTATTTTAACAATGAATGTAACAAGACCTGTCCTCCCCTCCCTCCCTCTCTCCCTCCCTCTCTCCTCTTCTTCCCTCTGTTGGCGATAGTTCACCAACACCACCCACCTAATGTTACCTTATCACCACCATCTCTCTCTCCTCCGTCATGACCACAGAAAAAAAAAAAAAATAAAAAGTAAAAAAAAATAAATAAAATAATAGAAATATTAATGCGAAAATAAGAGATTGACTGCAAGGCTCTGATTGTTACATTTGGCAGGTAGTAGCGACAGGTATACTTCACCCACCACCTTCTCACCTACCACATTCTCCACCATTCCTCACCCGCCACTATTCTCACCCACCACTATTCTCACCCACCACCATCCTCACCACCACCATTCCCACCCACCACCATTCTCACCCACCACTATTCTCACCCACCACTATTCCCACCCACCACCATTCCTCACCCACCACCATTCTCACCACCACTATTCTCACCCACCACCATTCTCATCACCACCATTCCCACCACCACCATTCTCACCCACCATTCTCACCCACCACTATTCTCACCCACCACCTCACCCACCACCATTCCCACCACCACCATTCCTCACCTACCACTATTCTCACCTACCACTATTCTCACCTACCACTATTCTCACCTACCACTATTCTCACCTACCACTATTCTCACCTACCACTATTCTCACCTACCACTATTCTCACCTACCACTATTCTCACCTACCACTATTCTCACCTACCACTATTCTCACCTACCATTCTCAATTTCACTCACTATTCACACCCCACCAGCGTCAGTCACATAGTCCAGACTCATATACCTCCAGTGAGTAACAATAACAATAAACAAAGTATGATTAAGGCCAGGCACTGTATATGTCTGTGTATAAGAGCACAAATGTCCCTTACACAGGCACTATATAACCTAACCTAACCTAACCTAAGTGTGCTGCTATAAAAGAATTGGTGGTAATGGTTACTGTTTGTAAGTGAGGGCGGGTCCGTCTGCCTCCTCCCCTCCCTCACTCCTCCTGTACCCCCATCTACTGTACCTATACTGTACCATTCCCATCCCTATACTTGTACCTGTACTTGTATTTTCACTTTGTAACTGTACCGTCAGAGATTTACCATAACATAATACTTCGACTTCTCTCTCTCTCTCTCTCCATTGGTCAACTCAGGTAGGGGGGGGGAGGGGAGGAGAACAAGGGAGAGGGGGTCAGGAGGGGAAGGTAGGGAGGGGGGGGGGAAGGAGAGGAGGAGGAGGGGTGTGAGGGCTGGTGGCATAGCACACTGTTGGCCCGACTCTGGCTCATTAAACATGGCTCTGAGGCAGATCTTGTGGCAGGCGATTCATGATAGGTAATTTTCACATTATTCCAACAACCACGATTACATTTTTTCGTAATGGTAAATATGGTGGTTTGGTGAAGTCACGCGAGCACTCTGCCACCTCCCTGCCAACACCTCCCTGCCAACACTTTGTCACGTCCTTGTCACCTCCCTGCCAACTCTCTGCCACCTCCCTGTTACCCTCTCTGCTAATAATCTACCTCTCGCCAACACTTGTCAGTCCCTGTCACCTCCCTGCCAACACTCTGTCATGTCCCTGTCACCTCCCTGCCAACACCTCTCTGCCACCTCTGCCAACACCTCCCTGCCAACACTCTGTCACGTCCTTGTCACCTCCTGCCAACTCTCTGCCACCTCCTGCCACCTCCTGCCAACACTCTGTCACGTCCTTGTCACCTCCCTGCCAACTCTCTGCCAACACTTCAAGGGTGCCACGTTTTGATTGGCTCAATTTTTACATATGTCTCTTATGGATGCGGTTGTTGATTGGCTGCTTATGTTTTGCTTCTTAAGGCGTACTGCTTGTGATTGGTTAGATCATTGTAAGGCAGTACGTGATTGGTTAATTTCCCCACACAGTCACTGTCCCTGTGTGTTTGAGTGTTGAAAACAAAAGCGGCGCCGTGGGGGGGGGGGAAGGTAGGGGGGAAGGAATAGGGGAGGGAGGGCATGGGAGGTAACGCATGACGCACGCCACTAACGCACTGTGATACGCATGAATGACAAGGAGGAGGGGAGGGAGGAGGAGGAGGGAGGGAGGGAGGGGTAGGAGGGAGGCGGTGAGGGCCGTCGCCAACACCTCCAACCAACAGCAACACGCGAGCCAGCAATACCACCACCACAACTACCACCACCACAACTACCACCACAACTACCACCACCACCACCACAACTACCACTACTACCACCACCACCACTACCACCACCATCACTACTACTACCACTCACCATTACCACCACTACCACTCACCATTACCACCACTACCACTATTAACACCACTACTACCACCACTATAACTACCATTCCTACCACCATTAATACCCCAGGTAACAGCAGGTAACAATAGCAGGTAATAACATGTAACAGCGGGTAATAACAGTATGTAACAGCAGGTAATAACAGCATGTAACAGCGGCGGTTAACAGCAGCAGTTAATAACAGCAGGTAACAACGGGCAATAACAGCAGGTAACAGCGGGTAATAACAGCAGGTAACAACGGGCAATAACACAGCAGGTAACAACGGGTAATAACAGCAGATAACAGCAGGTAATAACAGCAGGTAACAGCGGGTAATAACAGCAGGCAACAATAGCAGGTAATAACAGCAGGTAACAGCAGGTAATAACAGCAGGTAATAACAGCAGTGGCCAACAGCTCACAATCGTCTCCACTGGACAACAAACCACGTCACCCACAATCAGTACAGGAGGAGGGGAGAATGAGGAACAGGAAGAGAGAGAGAAACAGGAAGAGAGAGAGAGAGGCGCAGATGAATAGTGAGAATGAGAAAGGGAGAGGAGAAGGAAGGGAGAGATACAGATTGACGGTGAGGGACGGGAGGCTGTTCTTGATAGCAGGGAGGAGTCACTTGATAACAACAACACCGACCACAGCTGATATTATCACTGCCTCTGATACCTGCCTGGCTCTCCCCTGTTTCTCTCTCTGTCTCACTGTCTCTCTGTCTGTCTCACTGTCTCTGTCTGTCTCACTGGATCCATCCCTCCCTCACTGTCTCTCTGTCTGTCACTGATCCATCCCTCCTCCCTGTCTCTCTCACTGGATCCATCCCTCCCTCCCTGTCTCTCTCACTCTGGATCCATCCCTCCCTCCCTGTCTTCCTCTCACTGGATCCATCCTCTCACTGTCTGTCTCACTGGATCCATCCCTCCCTCCCTGTCTCTCTGTCTCTCTCACTGGATCCATCCCTCCCTCACTGTCTCTGTCTGTCTCACTGGATCCATCCCTCCCTCACTGTCTCTGTCTGTCTCACTGGATCCATCCCTCCCTCACTGTCTCTCTGTCTGTCACTGGATCCCTCCCTCCCTCACTGTCTCTGTCTGTCTCACTGGATCCATCCCTCACTCCCTGTCTCTCTCACTGGATCCATCCCTCCCTCACTGTCTCTCTCTCTCTCTCTGGTTTCCTCCCTCCCTGTCTCTCTCTCTGTCTCCTTATCTCCCTCTCTCCGTCTCTTTCTCCTTGTCTCTCTGACTGGATCCCTAGTTGGTTCCCTCTCCTTGTCTCTCTATCTCCCCCTCTGTCTCTCTCCGTCTCTGTCTCCTTAGCTAGCTCTCTCCGTCTCTCTCATTCTCCACGTCTCCCTCTGTCTCTCTGCCTCCCACTACCGCCCTGCTCCACACACACACACACACACACACACACACACACACACACACACACGCACTCTAATGCACACACGTGCACACACACACACACACACACACACACACACACACACACACACACACGCACGCACGCACACACGCACACACACACACACACACACACACACACACACGCACGCACGCACGCACACACACACACACACACACACACACACACACACACACACACACACACACACACACACACACACACACACAGTAAAAATAACAAATATAAAACCAGAACAATAAAAATATATTTAACTTATAATTATCAAAGATAAATAATTATTAAAAAATGAAAGACTTAATTAATTACTAACTATTAGGTGTTGAATGATGACTGTATGTAAAAATAGCAAGAGGTACTGCACAGTGTGCTACAGCCAAGTGTACTGCTTCAGGGACAGGTAAGACTACAGGTAAAGCCATGAAAATGCCTGCACAGGTAAGACTACAGGTAAAGCTACAGCTACAGGTACTGCTTCAGGGACAGGTAAAACTACAGGTAAAGCTACAGGTACTGCTTCAGGGACAGGTAAGACTACAGGTAAAGCTACAGGTACTGCTTCAGGGACAGGTAAGACTACAGGTAAAGCTACAGGTACTGCTTCAGGGACAGGTAAAACTACAGGTAAAGCTACAGCTACAGGTACTGCTTCATGGACAGGTAAAACTACAGGTAAAGCTACAGCTACAGGTACTGCTTCAGGGACAGGTAAAACTACAGGTAAAGCTACAGCTACAGGTACTGCTTCATGGACAGGTAAGACTACAGGTACAACTACAGGTACAACTATAGCTGAGACTACAACTACAGGTGAGACTACAGGTACAACTACAGGCACAGGTACTGCTTCAGGGGCCAAGTAAGACTACAGGTAAAGCTACAGGTACTGCTTCAGGGACAGGTGGGACTACAGGTAAAGCTACAGGTACTCAAGCCATGGACAGGTAAGACTACAGGTAAAGCTACAGGTACTGCTTCAGGGACAGGTAAGACTACAGGTGCAAAGCCACAGGTACAGGTACTGCTTCATGGACAGGTAAGACTACAGGTAAAGCTACAGCTACAGGTACTGCTTCAAGGACAGGTAAGACTACAGGTAAAGCTACAGGTACTGCTTCAGGGACAGGTAAAACTACAGGTAAAGCTACAGGTACTGCTTCAGGGACAGGTAAGACTACAGGTAAAGCTACAGCTACAGGTACTGCTTCAAGGACAGGTAAGACTACAGGTAAAGCTACAGGTACTGCTTCAGGGACAGGTAAGACTACAGGTACAACTACAGGTACAACTATAGCTGAGACTACAACTACAGGTGAGACTACAGGTACAACTACAGCTGCAAGTAACAAGTAACGCTCTATTTAACTCAGTAATGCTCAATAGTCAAGTGAACGTTACAATAACCCATAACTGTTACAAATGAATAAGTAACAGTAAAATAAAACCCCGATAACGCCGCAACAGCAGTGACGTCGTAACAGCCGAGTGACGCCGTAACAGCAGTGTGGCATCGTAACAGCACAGTGACGCCGAAACAGAAGAGTAACGGAACAGCAGTGACGCCATAACAGCAGTGACGCCAAAACAGCAGAGTAACGCCATAACAGCAGTGACGTCGTAACAGCAGAGTAAAGCCGTAACAGAAGTGTAACGCCATAACAGCAGTGACGCCATAACAGCAGTGACGCCATAGTAGCAGTGACGCCAAAACAGCAGAGTAACGCCATAACAGCAGTGACGCCATAACAGCAGTGACGTCGTAACAGCAGAGTAAAGCCGTAACAGAAGTGTAACGCCGTAACAGCAGTGACGCCGTAACAGCAGAGTGACGCCATAGTAGCAGTGACGTCGTAACAGCCGAGTGACGCCGTAACAGCAGTGTGGCATCGTAACAGCACAGTGACGCCGAAACAGAAGAGTAACGCCGGAACAGCAGTGACGCCATAACAGCAGTGACGCCAAAACAGCAGAGTAACGCCATAACAGCAGTGACGTCGTAACAGCAGAGTAAAGCCGTAACAGAAGTGTAACGCCATAACAGCAGTGACGCCATAACAGCAGTGACGCCATAGTAGCAGTGACGCCAAAACAGCAGAGTAACGCCATAACAGCAGTGACGCCATAACAGCAGTGACGTCGTAACAGCAGAGTAAAGCCGTAACAGAAGTGTAACGCCGTAACAGCAGTGACGCCGTAACACAATACAAAACACGACTCTACCCCACATCATATATAATAATAATTATATACACACAATTATACACAGATTATATACAAGTTATCTTATATAATCTATGAAATAAATGACATAACGAAGAAATAAACAAAATTCTCAAATGTCAATAAACTCAGAGACGAAAAATTAACGGTTCATTATTTTAACGTTTTTGCCAAATTGCATAAAAAAATAAAATGCGACCACAATATTATTAAATTATTATAAGTAAAATAAGTGAAATAAGAGTAAAATTTTGACGGTAATAAAGCAATGAGTCGTTAAGTTTAGAAGCGAAAATAAGTTACTGCTAAATTGACGGTATCTGGCATCAGCGTGACGAAGCGATGACGTCATGGTGGCGGGAAAGTGACGTCATAGTGGCGGGAAAGTGACGTCACGTTCCCGCGCAACCACCATCTGTTTGTGTGGCGGGAGGGAGGAAGATGAACCCCCCTCCCCTTACCCACGCGGATAATAATACGTTCTGTCGCCACTCACACCTGCCACACACACACACACACACACACACACACACATACACGCCGTATACCACCACATGTGACAAAGACAGACAAACACCCATTAAATGCTCATGTCCCGTGCCTTTTAACTCCATCTGTTGACATTATGAGATCTTGTGCGGCTCTCTTTATTAACATTGTCAGATGAATGTTGTATACAAGTACGTACCTTTTATTATTATTATTATTATTATTATTATTATTATTATTAGTATTATTATTATTATTATTATTATTATTATTATTATTATTATTATTATTATTATGGCACATTTGACCATTATCTCTCTCTCTCTCTCTCTCTCTCTCTCTCTCTCTCTCTCTCTCGCTCACACGACTCGGGTGACCTGAAAATAAAGTACCGGTGGATAACACTTTAACGTACAAATTAGATTCATAAAACACCTGGGCGTTAATAGTACCAAGGTCGCCTGGCCCTGACGCATGGACGCCCTGACGCATGGACGCCCTGACACATGGACGCCTGACGCATGGACGCCCTGACACATGGACGCCCTGACGCATGGACGCCCTGACGCACGAACGCCCTGACGCATGAATTCGGACGCACAACTGACCCCAAAATATGCTTAGGATGAGAGGGGTAGAGGACGGAGGAAGGAGAGGGGGAGGAGGGAGAGGGATACAGGAGAGGAGAGGGGAAGGACAGGGTAGAGAAGAGGGAAGGAAGGGGAGAGTGGGACAGAAGAGAGTAGAGAGGGAGAAGAGAGGGAGTAGAGAAGGAGTAGAGAAGGAGAGAGGAGGAGAGAAAGGGTAGAGAAGGGGGAGGAATGGGAGAGAAGGACACAGGATAGTAAAGAGGGAAGAGAGAGGGAGGGTAAAGAAGGATAGAGGGAGGGGATAGAGGGGGGGAGGGTCGGCCAGGTGAGAGCTTCCCTGATAGCAACAGATTACTCAAGATAACGACCTGGTCCTTGCCACATAGTCCTCAACAACACTCTTTCTCTCTATCTCACTCTCTCTCTTCTCTTCCTCTCTCTCTCTCTCTCTCTCTCTCTCTCTCTCTCTCTCTCTCTCTCTCTCTCTCTCTCTCTCTCTCTCTCTAGATGTCAGGTGGTACAGGTAATTTGTCACAACACAACCTAACAACAAATATATTACTGAAATAATGCCCACTGCTATTAATTACCATTACCCAAGGTGAGTTATGGGCTCATTATCAGTCTACGGGGGTATACTGACAGTGTACACCAGTATACTGACAGTGTACACCAGTATACTGACAGTGTACACCAGTATACTGACAGTGTACACCAGTATACTGACAGTGTACACCAGTATACTGACAGTGTACACAGTATACTGACAGTGTACACCAGTATACTGACAGTGTACACCAGTATACTGACAGTGTACACCAGTATACTGACAGTGTACACAGTATACTGACAGTGTACAAGAAAGATTGATACTTATAAATACAATATTATGGTATGTCGTGATATTAACACTTGAACATTACAAAGAAAACGAGCCTCTATGTGTACATCCGTGTATGAGACTTGTGTCTGTACACCTGTGTGTACAGTCACTCCAAAAGGTATCTCTACGTGTGAGACAATATGACACAACCGACGAAGGGCTTTGGCAACCACTGTGTGTATACCTGTGTATGTGTACATCTGTGTCTGTACACCTGTGTACAGTCACTCCAAAAGGTATCTCTACGTGAGACAATATGACACAACCGACGAAGGGCTTTGCAACCACTGTGTGTATACCTGTGTGTGAACTGTGTTTACACCTAAACTCCAAAGGTACTCATGAGACAATATGACACAACCGACAGGGCTTTGGCAACCACTGTGTGTATACCTGTGTGGTACATCTGTGTCTGTACACCTGTGTGTACAGTCACTCCAAAAGGTATCTCTACGTGTGAGATATGACACAAACCGACGAAGGGCTTTGGCAACCACTGTGTGTATACCTGTGTGTGTGTAGATCTGTGTCTGTACACCTGTGTACAGTCACTCCAAAAGGTATCTCTACGTGAGACAATATGACACAACCGACGAAGGGCTTTGGCAACCACGTGTATACCTGTGTGAATCGTGTCTGACACCTGTGTAACACTCCAAGGTATCTCTACGTGACAATATGACAACCGACGAAGGCTTTGCAACCACTGTGTGTATACCTGTGTGTGTATCTGCAGTTGTATTCCACTGTGTGTACATCTGCAGTTGGGTATTCCACAGTGTGCAATATCTGCAGTTGCTGTATTCCACTGTGTGTACATCTGCAGTTGTATTTTTCCCACTGTGTGTGTACATCTGCAGTTGTATTCCACTGTGTGTGTACATCTGCAGTTGTATACCTGTGTATGTGTACATCTGCAGTTGTATTCCACTGTGTGTGTACATCTGCAGTTGTATTCCACTGTGTGTGTACATCTGCAGTTGTATTCCACTGTGTGTGTACATCTGCAGTTGTATTCCACTGTATGTGTACATCTGCAGTTGTATTCCACTGTGTGTGTACATCTGCAGTTGTATTCCACTGTGTGTGTACATCTGCAGTTGTATTCCACTGTGTGTGTACATCTGCAGTTGTATTCCACTGTGTGTGTACATCTGCAGTTGTATTCCACTGTGTGTGTACATCTGCAGTTGTATTCCACTGTGTGTGTACATCTGCAGTTGTATTCCACTGTGTGTACACCTGTGTCCACAGAATACGCACCCTTCCTCCAACACCAACACGCACCCTTCGTCCAACACCAACACGCACCCTTCCTCCAACACCAACACGCACCCTTCGTCCAACACCAACACGCACCCTTCCTCCAACACCAACACGCACCCTTCCTCCAACAACACCAACACGCACCCTTCGTCCAACACCAACACGCACCTCGTCCGGGACTCAACACGCACCTCTTCCCTCCAACACCAACACGCACCCTGTCCAACACCAACACGCACCCTTCGTCCAACACCAACACGCACCCTCCAACACCAACACGCACCTTCCTCCAACACCAACACACACCCTTCCTCCAACACCAACACGCACCTTCCTCCAACACCAACACGCACCTTCGTCCAACACCAACACGCGCACCCTTCCTCAACACCAACACGCACCCTTCCTCCAACACCAACACACACCCTTCGTCCAACACCAACACGCACCCTTCCTCCAACACCAACACGCACCCTTCGTCCAACACCAACACACACCCTTCCTCCAACACCAACACGCACCCTTCCTCCAACACCAACAATGGCGCTGGTCCAGGTAAATACGTCTCTATGAAGCTCATTATAAATCGTGACATTCAATTTGTCTAGTGGTGGTGGCCACTACCCCTACAGGAGGGTATTAGTGGTGGCCACTACCCCTACAGGAGGGTATTAGTGGTGGCCACTACCCCTACAGGAGGGTATTAGCGGTGGCCACTACCCCTACAGGAGGGTATTAGTGGTGGCCACTACCCCTACAGGAGGGTATTAGTGGTGGCCACTACCTCTACAGGAGGGTATTAGTGGTGGCCACTACCCCTACAGGAGGGTAGTAGTGGTGGCCACTACCCCTACAGGAGGGTAGTAGTGGTGGCCACTACCCCTACAGGAGGGTAGTATTGGTGGCCACTACCCCTACAGGAGGGTAGTAGTGGTGGCCACTACCCCTACAGGAGGGTATTAGTGGTGGCCACTACCCCTACAGGAGGGTATTAGTGGTGGCCACTACCCCTACAGGAGGGTATTAGTGGTGGCCACTACCCCTACAGGAGAGGGTATTAGTGGTGGCCACTACCCCTACAGGAGGGTATTAGTGGTGGCCACTACCCCTACAGGAGAGGGTATTAGTGGTGGCCACTACCCCTACAGGAGGGTAATAGTGGTGGCCACTACCCCTACAGGAGGGTAGTGGTGGTGGCCACTACCACTACAGCTGGGTAGTAGTGGTGGCCACTACCCCTACAGGAGGGTAGTGGTGGCCGCCGGCCCGCCACTACCCTCAGCTGCCATAGAGGTGATAATGAATTAAGGAGTGAGAGGCGTCCTTATGACCCCCGTTAGTAAGGATCATTATCAGGTGTGGGTGAACACGGCGGGTGAATGAATAGTGGTGGGCAATAGGAGCGTTTAGTGTCAGGGTGGCAATAATTTAGTGTGCCTTTGTGTAGCCCAGGTAATATTTATTGGTCAACATAGTGGATGTGTGTTGTGTTGGCTTGTCCTGCCCAGACTTATAAGACTTCATGTATTAATTATTAAGCCTTGTATATTGCATCCCATTCACAACCCCTAACATGAATATTACTAACTCACTCAACTCTTAAATTCATATTAAATTATTACAAGCATAAACTTAACCTATATCATGTATTTCACCTTCCCGCCATCACGGACAGAGAGCCGTTGTCGTCCGTGGCGCGTAGCTCACTCTACACCAGCGTAAGTCCTCCCTCCCTCCCTCCTCTAGTTGGGTTCCGGGCTCACCAGGGGACCGATATTTGACAAACAAAATAATGTCTTCTTGCGTCACGTCTTAGGTACCACAATACCATAACCATATGTGTTGTGGGGCGCTGGAGTGAAGGTGTAGAGTGAGGCCCTTACATCTACGTCAGGGTTGGAACACAGCAAATAATGTGATATGTTGGCCTGTTAATGCTGAGAGTCCAGTGCAAGAAGGTAAACTGGAACGAACACACACACACACACACACACACACACACACACACACACACACACACACACACACACCCCTCCACACACCCCCCCCACACACAGACACAAAGATAAAAGAAGAGTTGAATCAGTAAGAGGAGAGTAACATAGAGAGTTTATCAAGAGCAATGTTAACTCAAGAGCAGTGAGAGGTGCAATGTGTCCCTCCCTGCCTTCCATTGGTGTCTTGTTCCATTGTTCCCTCCCACCCCACCCCACCCCTCCATCAACCACACACTTCTCTCCTCACCCCTCACTGCTCTATCCTGGAAGCACGCAGCTGTGAGTGTGTGTGTGTGTGTGTGTGTGTGTGTGTGTGTGTTTGTGTGTGTGTGTGTGTGTGTTCTTTTACACACACACAATCATTCCTGTACTGTACCACCAATACCGCTTTTGGCCACATTACTCCTCCTCCTCCTCCTCCTCCCTTCCTCCTCCTCCTCTTCCTCTTCCTCTTCCCTTCCTCCTCCTCCTCCTCTTCCTCCTCCGGCAAGTTAGATACCCACAATTGTCATCTTTCCTCCTCTCTTCCTTCTTTCCCTCAGTACTTTCATCAATCCTCCCCTTCAACCCTCTCCCCTTCAATCCCCTCCCTTCAACCCCTCCCCTTCAACCCCCCTTCCTTCAATCCCCCCAACCCCCCCTAACCTCCCTCACCTACATTCTCACTCTTAGCATTGATATACAACTGACCCTCCCCAGCACCACCTCTTTCCCCACCACGGGTGGTGGTGGGGGAGAAAGTGGTGGAGGGAGAAAAGAAAGACAGAGAGTAAGAGAGAGAAAGAGAGAGAGAGAGAGAGAGAGAGAGAGAGAGAGAGAGAGAGAGAGAGAGACAAAGGAGAGATGTAGAGATGAACCCCGCTAAAAGAGAGAGACAGCCCAGTTGAAGTAGGTGGGGAGGGGGGAGAGAGGCCTTAACCCATTGAGGAAGAGAGGGGACTTCAAGTACGGTGAGGTGAGGGAAGTGTGGGGAAGATTGAGAGGAAAGGAAGATGGAAGAGTAAGAGAGAGAGAAGAGAGAGAGAGAGAGAGAGAGAGAGAGAGAGAGAGAGAGAGAGAGAGAGAGAGAGAGAGAGAGAGAGAGAGAATACGATAGAAACAAACAGGTAAGAGTAAATTAGGAAGAAGAGGAGATGAATAGAACAATAATGAGAGGGTGAGAGAGAGAGAGAGAGAGAGAGAGAGCAGGTGGTAGGACTTGGGTAAGGTGAGAGGTGGGGAGGGCCCAAGGTTGGGCCTCCTCCCCACCACAAACCCACACCTTCCACCACCCTTACCTTATCCTCCTCCTCCACCACACTCCCCTCCCTCCCACTTCCCAAACAGAAATTTAATGTTTTGCACGGTTAGGCAGCCCAATGAACGACTTTCGGGACTCACTCACTCACTCACTCCACTAAGTTAGGTACCCATATTGGTTCGTATTTTCCTGTCATAAATAGTCTTCTTAAAAAATATAAAATAATAATAATAATAATCATAATAATAATATAAAAATAATAACAATATATGATAAAAATAAAATAATATAATATATATATATATAATAACAATTAATAATAATAATTATATATGATAAATAATAATAAAAAAAATAAAAAAAAATAATAAAAAATATAATAATAATACTTAACAATAATAATAATAATAATAATAACATAATATAATAATAATATTAAATAATAATAATAATAATAATAATAAAATATATAATAATAATAATAATAATAATAATAATAATAATAATAATAATAATAATAATAATAATACTACTACTCACAAATAAAAATCAATAAAACAGTTGTAGAAGCTGGGGACAGGTGTGAGGCCCAGGGGCACGTGTAGGAGGCAGGGAGCTGGTGTGGGAGGCTGGGAGCAGGTGTGCAGGGCAGGGGCAGGTGTGGGGGCAGGCATAAGAGGCAGGTAGCAGGTGTGGGAGGCAGGGGCAGGTGTGGGAGGCAGGGGGCAGGTGTGGGAGGCAGGGAGCAGGTGGGAGGCAGGGGGCAGGTGTGGGAGGCAGGGGCAACAATTCCCACATCAATTATCAGCTGCAGCCATGCGACACCCAGGGCAGGGAGTGCACTCTACACCTACTTTCAAATGGCAGGGGTGAAGGTACAGGGTGACAGGGGTGAAGGTACAGGGTGACAGGTGAGGTACAGGGTGACGGGTGAAGGTACAGGGTGACAGGGGTGAGGTACAGGGTGACACAGGGTGAAGGTACAGGTGACAGGTGAAGGTACAGGGTGACACAGGGGTGAAGGTACAGGGTGACAGGGGTGAGGTACAGGGTGACACAGGGGTGAAGGTACAGGGTGACAGGGGTGAAGGTACAGGGTGACAGGGGTGAGGTACAGGGTGACAGGGGTGAAGGTACAGGGTGACAGGGGTGAAGGTACAGGGTGACAGGGTGAGTACAGGGTGACAGGGTGAAGGTACAGGGTGACAGGTGAAGGTACAGGGTGACAGGGGTGAGGTACAGGGTGACACAGGGGTGAAGGTACAGGGTGACGGGTGAAGGTACAGGGTGACAGGGGTGAGGTACAGGAGTGGCCAGGGGTGAAGGTACAGGGTGACAGGGGTGAAGGTACAGGGTGACAGGGTGAAGGTACAAGGTGACAGAGGTGAAGGTACAGGGTGACAGGGTGAAGGTACAGGGTGACAGGGGTGGAGGTACAGGGTGACAGGGGTGAAGGTACAGGGTGACAGGTGAAGGGTACAGAATTGACGGGGTGAAGGTACAGGGATGACAGGGGTGAAGGTACAGGGTGACAGGGTGAAGGTACAGAATGACGGGTGAAGGTACAGAGATGACACAGGGATGGGGTACAGGTGACGGGGGTGAAGGTACAGGGTGACAGGGGTGAAGGTACAGAATGGCCAGGTGAAGGTACAGGGTGACGATTGAGAGAATTACAGGGTGACGGGTGAAGGTACAGAGGTGACAGGGGTGAAGGTACAGGGTGACACAGGGTGAAGGTACAGGGTGACAGGTGAAGGTACAGGGGTGACAGGGTGAAGGTACAGGGTGACACAGGGGTGAGTACAGGGGTGACAGGGTGAAGGTGCAAGGTGACAGGGGTGAAGGTACAGAGGTGACAGGGGTGAAGGTACAGGTGACAGGGGTGAAGGTACAGGGTGACACAGAATGAGGTGGGGGTGACACAGAAGTGAAGGTACAGACAGGGTGAGGTACAGGGTGACAGGGATGAAGGTACAGGGTGACAGGGGTGAAGGTACAGGGTGACAGGGGTGAAGGTACAGGGTGACAGGGGGTGAAGGTACAGGGTGACAGGGGAGAAGGTACAGGGTGACAGGGTGAAGGTACAGGGTGACAGGGGTGAAGGTACAGGGTGACAGGGGAAGGTGGTACAGGGTGACAGGGGTGAAGGTACAGGGTGACACAGGGGTGAAGGTACAAAGGTGACAGTGAAGGTACAGGGTGACACAGGTGAAGGTACAGAGGTGACAGGGGTGATGTACAGGGTGACACAGGGTGAAGATTACAGGGTGGTGAAGGTACAGGGTGACACAGGGGTGAAGGTACAGGGTGGGGGTGAAGGTACAGGGTGACAGGTGAAGGTACAGGGTGACAGGGGTGGTGGGGTGACACAGGGTGAAGGTACAGGGTGACAGGGGTGAAGGTACAGGGTGACACAGGGGTGAAGGTACCAGGTGACGGGTGAAGGTACAAGGGTGACACAGGGTGAAGGTACAAGGTGACAGGGGTGAAGGTACAGAATTGACGGGTGAGGTACAGGGGTGACAGGGGTGAAGGTACAGGGTGACACAGGGGTGAAGGTACAGGGTGACAGGGTGAGAGTACGAGGGTGACACAGAGTTGAGAGGTACAGGGGTGACAAATTGAAGGTACAGAGGTGACAGGGTGGTACAGGGTGACAGGGTGAAGGTACAGGGTGACAGGGTGAAGGTACAGGGTGACACAGGGGTGAAGGTACAGGGTGACAGGGTGAAGGTACAGGGTGACAGTTGTGAAGGTACAGGGTGACAGAGGTGAAGGTACAAGGTGACAGGGGTGGTGAACACAGGGTGACAGGGGTGAGAAACAGGGTGACAGGGTGAAGGTACAGGTGACAGGGTTGAGGTACAGGGTGACAGGGGTGAGGTACAGGGTGACAGGGGTGAGGTACAGAATGACAGGTGGGAAGTACAGGTTGACAGGGGTGAGGTGCAAGGGTGACAGGGTTGAAGGTACAGGGTGACAGGGGATGAAGGTCTGGGGTGACAGGTGAAGGTACAGGGGTGACACAGGGGTGAAGGTACAAGGTGACAGGGGTGAGGTACAGGATGACAGGGGTGAAGGTCAACAGAGTGACGGGGTGAAGGTACAAGGGTGACACAGGGTGATGGTACAGGGTGACAGGGGTGAAGGTACAAGGTGACAGGGGTGAAGGTACAGGGTGACAGGGTGAAAGTACAGGGTGACAGGGTGAAGGTACAGGGGTGACAGGGGTGAAGGTACAAGTTGACAGGGGAGAGGTACAGGGTGAACAGGGGTTACAGAGTGGCAGAGGTGAAGGTACAGGTGATGACAGGGTGGAGAGGTACAGGGTGACAGGGTTGAGTGCAGGTGACAGGGGTGAGTGCAGGGTGACGGTTGAGGTACAGGGTGAAGAAGGTCAGGGTGACAGGGGTGGGGAACAGGGTGACAGGGGTGGAAGGTACAGGGTGACAGGGTGAGGTACAGGGTGACAGGGGTGAGATACAAGGGTGACAGGGGTGAAGGTACAGGTGACAGGTGAAGGTACAGGGTGACAGGGGTGATGGGTACAGGGTGACACAGTGGTGAAGGTACAGGGTGACAGGGGTGGTGGGGTGACAGGGGTGAGGTACAGGGGTGACAGGGGTGAGGTACAGGGTGACAGGTGAAGATTACAGGGTGACAGGGGTGAGTACAGAGTGACAGGGGTGGTACAGGGTGACAGGGGTGAAGTACAGGGTGACAGGGGTGAAGGTACAGGGTGACAGGGGTGAGGTACAGGGTGACAGGGGTGAAGGTACAGGGTGACAGGGGTGAATGCAGAGTGACAGGGGTGAGATACAGGGTGACAGGGTGAAGGTACAGGGTGACAGGGTGAAGGTACAGGGTGACAGGGGTGAGGTACAGGGTGACACAGTGGTGAAGGTACAGGGTGACAGGGGTGAAGGTACAGGGTGACAGGGTGAGGTACAGGTGACAGGGGTGAGGGGCCGCCACTGTCCACCAGACGTGTATAATCTCGCATCAGCCTCTTCAGCATGGTTACCGCTTACAGGCCTCCAGTGTGTGTGTGTGTGTGTGTGTGTGTGTGTGTGTGTTTGGCGGGTCACACTACCCTCAGACTACGAGTGAATCGCCCTTACCACCCTCAGAGTACAAGTGATCGCACCACCCTCAGGTACAGTGATCCGCCACCACCCTCAGAGCTGAGTGATCACCTTACCACCTTCAGAGTACGAGTGATCCGCCCTTACCACCCTCACAGTACAGTGATCACCCTTACCACCCTCACAGTACGAGTGATCCGCCCTTACCACCCTCAAGTACAGTGATCACCCTTACTACCTCAAGTGAGTGATCCCGCCCACCACCCTCAGAGTACAGAGTGATCACCACCCCTCACAGTACGAGTGATTCGCCCATACCACCCTCAGTACAGTGATCACTTGCCACCACCTCAGAGTGCAGTATCGCACTTACCCTCAGAGTACAGAGTGAATCGCCTTACCGTCACCTCCCACCCCGACGCCTCACCACCTTTACTGGGCGAGACGTGAAGGTCCCCACCACCACCACCACCACCACACTACCACCTCCACCCACTACCACCACCACCACACCCACACCCCACCACACCCACCACACTACCACCACACACCACCACCACTACCACCATCACCACACCACCACACCGCCACTCCCACAACTACATGTGTATCATATTTCTACCATAAACCTTTACTTTGTCGTGAAAAATAAAATTAATTAAACAATTTACCTGAGATAACCTGTATGTTTTATATACCTGCGAACAAACCATGGTTTATATACATGATGAACTATACCTGTATGGTTTATATACATGCTGAACTGTATACCTGTATGGTTATATACTGATGAACGTATACCTGTATGGTTTATATACCTGATGAACTGTATACCTGTATGGTCTATACCTGAACTGTATACCTGTATGGTTTATATACATGATGAACTGTATACCTGTATGGTTTATATACCTGATGAACGTATACTGTATGGTTATATACCTGCTGAACTGTATACCTGTATGGTTTATATACATGCTGAACTGTATACCTGTATGGTTTATATACCTGCTGAACTGTATACCTGTAGGTTTATATACCTGCTGAACTGTATACCTGTATGGTTTATATACCTGATGAACTGTACCTGTATGGTTTATATACATGATGAACTGTATACCTGTATGGTTTATATATGCTGAACTGTATACCTGTATGGTTTACCTGCTGAACGTATACCCGTATGGTTTATATACATGCTGAACTGTATACCTGTATGGTTTATATACCTGCTGAACTGTATACCTGTATGGTTTATATACCTGCTGAACTGTATACCTGTATGTTTATATACCTGCTGACATATACCTGTATAGGTTTATATACCTGCTGAACTGTATACCTGTATGGTTTATATACAGATGAACTGTATACCTGTATGGTTTATATACATGCTGAACGTATACCTGTATGGTTTATATATGCTGAACTGTATACCTGTATGGTTTATATACCTGCTGAACTGTATACCTGTATGGTTTATATACATGCTGAACTGTATATGTATGGTTTATATACCTGCTGAACTGTATACCTGTATGGTTTATATACCTGAACTGTATACCTGTATGGTTTATATATACATGAACTGTATACCTGTATGGTTTTATATACATGCTGAACTGTATACCTGTATGGTTTATATACCTGCTGAACTGTACCTGTATGGTTTATATACATGCTGAACTGTATACCTGTATGGTTTATATACCTGCTGAACTTTACCTGTATGGTTTATATACATGCTGAACTGTATACCTGTATGGTTTATATACCTGCTGAACTGTATACCTGTATGGTTTATATACCTGTGAACTGTATACCTGTATGGTTTATATACATGATGAACTGTATACCTGTATGGTTTATATACATGCTGAACTGTATACCTGTATGGTTTATATACCTGATGAACATACCTGTATGGTTTATATACCTGCTGAACTGTATACCTGTAGTTTATATACCTGCTGAACTGTATACCTGTATGGTTTATATACATGCTGAACTGTATACCTGTATGGTTTATATACATGATGAACTGTATACCTGTATGGTTTTATATACATGATGAACTGTATACCTGTATGGTTTATATACCTGATGAACCTGTATGGTTTATATACATGAACTGTATACCTGTATGGTTTATATACTGATGAACTGTATACCTGTATGGTTTATATACATGATGAACTGTATACCTGTATGGTTTATATACCTGCTGAACTGTATACCTGTATGGTTTTATATACATGCTGAACTGTATACCTGTATGGTTTATATACATGCTGAACTGTATACCTGTATGGTTTATATACATGATGAACTGTATACCTGTATGGTTTATATACATGATGAACTGTATACCTGTATGGTCTATATACATGATGAACTGTATACCTGTATGGTTTATATACATGATGAACTGTATACCTGTATGGTTTATACATGCTGAACTGTATACCTGTATGGTTTTATATACCTGCTGAACTGTATACCTGTATGGTTTATATACATGATGAACTGTATACCTATATGGTATACATGATGAACTGTATACCTGTATGGTTTATATACATGATGAACTGTATACCTGTATGGTTTACATGATGAACTGTATACCTGTATGGTATATACATGCTGAACTGTATATGTATGGTTTATATACTAGACTGAACATACCTGTATGGTTTATATACCTGATGAACTGTATATATGGTCTATATACATGATGAACTGTATACCTGTATGGTTTATATACATGCTGAACTGTATACCTGTATGGTTTATATACCTGCTGAACTGTATACCTGTATGGTTTATATACATGATGAACTGTATACCTGTATGGTTTATATACATGATGAACTGTATACCTGTATGGTTTATATACCTGCTGAACTGTATGTAGTTTATATACCTGCTGAACTGTATACCTGTATGGTTTATATACATAATAGATACATATATGGTTTATATACATAACAACTGCAATATATATGGTATATATAATTTTTACAGGCTAGTCATGTGGGGTTGACATGGTGGGGTTATAATAAAAATTAAAATAAAATAGTAATAATAATAATAATAATATGTATAAAAATAAATAAATACGAAAATGAAAAAAATCAAGAGTGAGACACGATACTATATGTATGTTGTGTTGTCAATAGTAAGAGAGACAGTTGAGACCCTGCAATTGTGTGTAAATGAGGCAGAAAGTCAGATCATCAACCTGGGACTTGGTCATCCATATGGCAGCAGGGTCTACCATTGAACAACACATTATGTTCCAATATCTTCCCAGGCGTAGTACCTCCTGTTTGGTAGCTGCCCACGACCTCCTCAACTGTATACCTGCATCGTCTCCACACTGCACATGCTGGACGAAAGGTAAGCCTGTATGGTGACGATGTGACTGAACAAACGTCTATGTATTTATTGTTACAGCGAGACTGCCTGAGGTGTGAGGTGGAGTTACAGCTGTATCCTTGAGGGGGGGGGTGGTTTCCTGTACCCCCTCTTTCAGGTAGAGAGGGTGAGAGGGAGAGAGGGAGAAGAAAGGGGTTGAAGAGTTGGAAAACAAGATCCTTTTAAAGATGGAGTAACGCCAGGGGAGGTTTGGTGGTTACAGGGGTAGGGTGAGGCAGGACAGGGTGAGGTTGGGCAGGGTGAGGCTGAGCAGGGTGTGGTGAGGCAGGGTGAGGTGAAGCAGGGTGAGGCAAGGCAGTGAGAGGTTGGAGCAAGCAGGGTGAAGCAAAGCAGGGTGAGGCAGGGCAGGGTGAAGCAGGGCAGGGTGAGGCAGAGCAGAGTGAGGCAGAGCAGGGGTGAGGCAGGGCAGGGAGGCAGGCGGGGTGAGGCAGAGCGGAGTGAAGTGGTGATGGTGACCGTCTACTACAGCCAAGTTCTCTGCTGTATCAGTGTCCCATCACACGCCCACACCCCCCTCTCCACCTCACGCCCACCTCATGCACACCTCCGTCTCACGACATCCTCCCGCCCACCACCACATCTCACTGCCTCACGCCCACATCCCTCACCTCTCACATCACCACACCTCCTCCAGCTCATCACTCATACTCACGCACGTCCACATACTGCCACCACCTCATCTCACCTCAACTCATCCCTCTCGCACACCTCCTCCCTCTCATCTCCTACCACTACGCCCACATCCACTGCAGCGCCCAAACATCCCTCCACCTCCTCACGCCCACCTACTCCACCTCACGCCCTCTCCTCCACCTCATCCCACCTCTCCTCCACCTCACGCCCACACCTCCCTGCACCTACGCCCCACCTCCCATTCCATCTCACTCACGCCCACACCTCCCTCCACCTCCCTCCACCTCTCTCCTCCCACCTCCCACGCCCACCTCCCACTGCACCTCACGCCCACACCACCCTCCACCTCACTCACGCCCACACCTCTCCCTCCAATGCCCCACCTCCCTCCACTATGCTGCCCAGAGATCAGGGTGTGGCTGTATGAGTCGAGGTGTGGCTGTAAGATCGAGGTGGCTGCAGGAGATCGAGGTGTGGCTGTATGAGATCGAGGTGTGGCTGTAGGAGATCGAGGTGTGGCTGTATGAATCGAGGGTGTGGCTGTGGGAAGATCGAGGTGTGGCTGTGTAAAATCGAGGTGTGGCTGTATGAGAATCGAGGATGTGGCTGTATGAATCGAGTGTGGCTGTATGGATCGAGGGTGTGGCTGTAGAAGATCGAGGGGTGTGGCTGTAGAGGAGGATCGGGGGTGTGGCTGTAGGAATCGAGGTGTGAAAGCAACAGGTCAGGGGTGTGAAATCGAGGTGTGGCTGTGCATCAGGGAGTGTGTATAGAATCGAGGTGTGTATAGATCGAGGGTGTGGCTGTATGAGTCGAGGTGTGGCTGTATGAGATCGAGGTGTGGCTGTAGAAATCAGGGTGTGGCTGTAGGAGATCGAGGGTGTGGCTGTAGGAATCGGGGTGTGGCTGCTAGCAGATCAGTGTGGCTGTAGAGAAGATCGAGGTGTGGCTGTAGGAATCGAGGTGTGGCTGTAGAAGATCGAGGGTGTGGCTGTAGAAGATCGAGGTGTGGCTGTAGCAGGTCGAGGTGTGGCTGTATGAGATCGAGGGTGTGGCTGTAACGAAGTCGAGGGTGTGGCTGTAGCAGATCGAGGGTGTGGCTTCTCTGTTCAGTTTTCGTCAGCTGATCATCCGCCCTCAGAGTAACCTAAGAGCCCCAGTGTTGGTCTACCCCACCACTATACCCCCACCCTAAATAGTTCCGTCTGCAACTGATAAAAAGAGAGAGAGAAGAGAGAGAGTAATTCAGGGCGGAAGATGAGAAGGAGGATGAATGGGTGGGTGGACGGGGGTGAGTGGGTGGTGGTGTGTGGTAGTGCTTGGGTGGGTGGTGGTGGTGGTGGTAGTACTGGTTGGTGGTGGTGGTGGTGAGTACTGGGTGGTGGTGGTGGTGGTACTGGGTGATGGTGGTGGTGGTACTGGGTGGTGGTGGTGGTACTGGGTGGTGGTGGTGGTACTGGGTGGTGGTGGTGGTGTTGGACGGAGGATGGACATTCCTGGAAGCAGCGGTGTGCGTCCATAACCGGAAACCCTGGAGTGGTGGTGGTGGTGGTGGTGGAGGTGGTGAGTGGTGGTGATGGTGGTGGTGGTGGTGGTGAGGTGGTGGTGAGGTGGTGGTGGTGGTGTGGTGGGGTGGTGGTGGAGTTGGTGGTGGAGGTGGTGGTGGTGGGTTGGTGGTGGTGGTGGAGTTGAGGTGGTGGTGGTGGTGTGGTGGTGGTGGTGGTGGTGGTGGTGGAGGTGGGTGGTGGTGGTTGGTGGTGGTGGGGTGGGGTGGTGGTGGGGTGGTGGTGGTGGTGGTGGTTGGTGGTGGTGATGGTGAGGTGGGGTGGTGGTGGTGGTGGTGGTGGGGTGGGTGGTGGTGGTGGTGGTGGTGGTGGTTGGTGATATAAGACAAGAGGGATAAGTTTAATGGATTCGTGCATATATATGTATATATATATATATGCATATATATAGTATATATATTAGTATGTATGTGTATGTGTATGTAAGTGACACATAAGCTGGGTGGTGTTTAAACTTGTCTCACTAGCCCAGGCAGTGCAGCCACAGGAGGCTCTTGCGCGCCACCCTCACTCTCTGTGAACACAGGGGCGTCTACCTCCACCAGGCAGATGCAACTAAGATAACGGTCAGGAACACGGAACCACCTCCCTCCCCCACCCCTCTCCTACTCCCCCTTCCCTACTCCTACCTACCTCCCTCTTATGACCTGTGTGTGTGTGTGTGTGTGTGTGTGTTTCTGTGTGAGTGTGTATATGTATATGTCTCTGTCTGTGAGTGTGTGTGTGTGTGTGTGTGTGCATGTGTGTGTGTCTGTATATGTAAGTATGTGTGTGTGTATGTGTGTGTGTGTGTGTGTGTGTGTGCTGTGTGTGTGTGTGTTTCTGTGTGTGTATATGTGTATGTGTCTGTCTGTCTGTATGTGAGTATGTGTGTGTGTGTGTGTGTGTGTGTGTGTGTGTGTGTGTGTGTGTGTGTGATTGTGCAGGGGCGGAGTCAACACGGGCTTCACTGCCTAGAAGGTCATAGCCTCTCTTACCCTGTAACACTACAGTAACACTAGCAACAATAACATACAGTAACAGTAACACTACGGTATAAATAAAGTAACAAGTAAAACTAACAGTGACGATAATCACAAACATAACAAAGTCCAGCAAACCGCTTAGTAACATTACACTAACAATATTGAAACAGAAAAAGTAACTTTAAAGAAGTACAGTAACAGAAAGCAGAAACAACACAATAAGTAACAGACCAGTAATATGCAGGACAGTAACAGACCAAGAACGGTAACAGACCAGGAACAATTACCGTAACAGACCAAAACAAATACCAGTAACATTAGAGCAACAGTACAATAAAAAGTATCAGTTCTTGAAAACACTGCCTCAACCCGTAGCTGGCGTGACGGTGTATTAATAACCATTCGTGAAGGTCCTCTCCCCTCTCCTGGTAGAAAGTGAAGGGAGGGAGGTGAGAGGGGAGGGGGTGAGAGGAAGGAGGAGGAGGATGATGGTAAATAAATGGATGGTGACAGTTAGCGTAGAGCAGGTCGGTTATGGGAGGCTGAGCATGGCTCACTACAACACACCCACCACACCTTTCTCCGTACCCTCCTGCTCTCACCCCGCCACTGCTCACTCACTCCCATTAAATATGGTCATGGTGGTGGGCGGTAGGGTGTCATGGTGGTGGGTGGTAGGGTGGTGGGTGGTAGGGTTAAGCAATGGTGACAGGTGGTGGGTGGTCATGGTGGTGGGCAGTAGGGTGGTCATGGTGGTTCGGTAGTGGGGTAGGTGGGTAAATGTGGTGGTGGGTGGTAGGGTGGTGGGTGAGTAATGTTGGTGGGTGGTATGGGTGTGATGAGTAATTGAGTGGTAGGGTAAGTCATAAGTGATTGGTGCATTAATATTGGTGGGTGGTAGAATTAATGAGTAATTGATGGTGGTAGAGTGTAGTGTAATTGGTGGAGTGGTAATGGTGGTGAGGTGGTAGGGTGGTCATGGTGGGTGGGTGGTAGGAATTGGTCATGGTGGTGGTGTTGTAATTGGTGGTGGATTAGTGGTAATGGTAATGGTGGGGTGGTAATGGTGGTGGGTGGTAATGGTGGGTGGTAGGGGTGGTCATGGTGGCTGGGTGGGAGGTGAGTGCATGGTGGTGGGTGGTCATGGTGGTGGGTAGTAAAATTGGTGGGTGAGTGGGAGTAGTATGGTGGCAATTGGGTGGTAGATGGTGATGGTGGTAATGGTGGTGGTGGTGAGGTGGTAAATGGTGGTGGGTGGCTGATGGTGGTGGGTGTAGGGTGTGGTGAAAGTGGTGGTGGGTGTGATGGTGGTGGTTGGTGGGGTGGTCATGGTGGTGGGTGGTGGGGTGGTCATGGTGTTGTTGAATTGGTGTGGTGGTGGATGGTGGGTTAGTCCACCACTCACCTACAACCACAAAGGTCCCTGGAAGGTAGGTTGGTTGATGATCTGGAGGTAAGACACCTCAACTGACCTATATTTTGTGGAGGAGGGAGGAGGAGGAGGAGGAGGAGGGAGGAGGAGGAGGGAGGAGGAGGAAGGACGGAGATGGAGGGAGGAGGAGGAGAAGGAAGGAGAGGGAGGGTGAAAGGAGATGGAGGGAGGAAGGAGAGTGAGGGAGGGAGGAGGAGGGTGAAAGAGATGGCGTGAGGTAGTAGGAAGTGGTCAGGGATTGGCAGAGGGGTGGGGGGAGGGAGACAAAGAGGTGGAAGGGAGACAGGGAGACGGGAGAGAGACATGGAGACAAAGATGGTGGAGGAGGCAGGGGAGGGAGACAGGGAGAGAGACAGGGAGGGAGACAAAGATGGTGGAAGGGAGACAGTGAGTGTGACAGGGAGGAGACAGAGGGAGACAGCAGGGAGACGGAGAGACAGGAGGAGACAGAGGGTGAAGGGAGACAGAGAGGGAGACAGGAGGGAAACAGGATGGGGACAGCAGGGAGACGGAGAGAGACAGGGAGGAGACAGGCAGGGACACGGAGAGAAACAGGGAGGGAGACAGGCAGGAGACGGAGAGACAGGGAGGGAGACAGAGGGTGGAAGGAGACAGAGAGGAGACAGAGAGGGAGACAGGAGGAGACGGGAGAGAGACATGGAGGGAGACAGGCAGGGACACGGAGAGAAACAGGGAGGGAGACAGGCAGGAGACAGGGAGGGGGGCAGGCAGGAGACAGGGAGGGGCAGGCAGGGAGACAGAGAGAGACAAAGAGGGTGAAGGGAGACAGAGGACAGGGGAGGGGACAGGCAGGGAGACAGAGAGAGACAAGGAGGGGACAAAGAGGGAAGGACAGGAGGATAATCGAAGGTGAGGAGTGTAGTACAGTACTAACTTTGGCTGTGGTGGTGGTGGTGGGTGGTGGGAGGCAGTCTGCAGGGCAGCGCTAGCGTCCCCTCGCGCCCCCGGCTCACTGCTGCCTTGCCGCCACGGCCTTCCGGAGAGGGAGGAGCCTGTCAGTCAGTACAGGAGTTATGTTTACTGCTATTGTCACAACTCTACACTCTTCATATAGTAACGCATTGTCACAACCTACACTCTTGATATAGTAACGCATTGTCACAACCTACACTCTTGATATAGTAACGCATTGTCAACCTACACTCTTGATATACGCATTGTCACAACCTACACTCTTGATATATGTGTACCCCATGTCTACAACCATATTGATATATTAACGCATTGTCTGATCTACTCTTGATATAGTAACGCATTGTCACAATTATACACTCTTGATATAGTAACGCATTGTCTGTACCACTCTGTGACCGCTAACGTACATACAACCTACACTATGATATAAGTAACGCATTATCTGTACACTCTTGATGTAACGCATTATCACAGCTACCTCCATTATAGTAACCTTGTTGTCTATTTATCTTGATATAGTAACGCATTGTCAACCTACACTCAAGTATAAACGCATTATTTACAACTACACTCTTGATACTAGTAACGCATTGTCTGTACCTCTTCATATGGCGTGACGCATTTATTCACCCACATCTTGATATAATAACGCATTGTCACTACCTCTTAGACATGACGCATTGTCACACCAGCACTCTTCATATAGTAACATTGTCACAACCTACCTCTTGAGTATGGTGACTCATTGTCACCCTACCTCTTGATATAATGGCGCATTGTCACAGCCTACGTGTGCTAATATAGTAACACACATTATCACAACCTACATGATGTGTATTATCTGTACCACTCTTCATGTAGTAAGCATTGTCTAGCCTTACTCTTGATATAATGCTTGTTATTTTCCTACACTCTTGATATAGTAGCATTGTCACAACCTACACTCTGTGATATAATGTGCATTGTCGCCTACACTCTTGATATGATAACGCATTTATTCTACAACCTACACTCTTGATATAGTAACGCATTGTCTGGCCTACCTCTTGATATAGTAACGCATTGTCACAACCTACACTCTTGATATAATGACATTAGTCACAACCCTCACTCTTGATATAGTAACGCGACATCACAACCCTACACTCTTGATACGTAACATTTCGTCTCTTTTACCTCTAGTATAAATATACATACACACCCTCTTCGATATAGTAACACGATACATACCTTCTGATATAATGTGTAACGCATTATGCAATTTCTATGATGGCCAGCATTGTCACAACCTACGGTAAGTATAGTAACATTGTCACAACCTATCGATGTAGTAACGCATTATTAACCTACACCTCTTGATATTAACATTGTGCCTTTACTCTTGATATGATGACACGTTTATGCACAGCACCACTCTTGAAGCGCATTTGTCACAACCTACCACTGTGATATAACAAACTGTCTTAACCCCACTCTTGATATGTTAACACGCATTGTCCTATCTACACTCTACCTTCGTGGCGCATTGTCACACCCTACACTCTTGATGGTAACGTGTCACACCCTCTTGATATAGTAACTTGCTGTCTGTAACACTCTTCATATAGTAACACGTGTCACAACCTACACTCTTGATATAGTGACTCAATTATCACCTATCCCAAATATAGTAACGCGTGTACAACCTACACTCTTCATATAGTAACATATACCTTCTCGATATAGTACTTGTGTCACCTTCTGGTACAAGTGCCCACATAAGACACCTTGCTTGCAACACACTGTATACTTCAGGCCTTCAGGCACACAAAAGGAAGCAGCGTGGCCGTGCTGCCCTCGACCGCCTTCACTTCCCAAGTTGTGAAGCAGAGTGCCCATTTACTGGGGATCGAACCACCTGACCCACAGGGCAGGGTGAGCGCTGTGACACTGAACCGCCGCTCTTCCAACAATGCAATGAAAAGCCCTATACACAACTGCTAATGAACATGTTAACAAGATGGTCCTACGGTCACCCACGGACCACTCTTCCGGGAGATAGTTAATATAGAACTACTAGAGTTACACCAGAGCCCGGAGAGTTACACCAGAGCCCAGGGAGTTACCAGAACCCGGGGAGTTACACAGAGCCGGAGGGTACCAGGGCCGGGAAGTTACACAGAGCCAGGGATTTCACAGAGCCCCAGGGATTTACACCAGAGCCCAGGGATTTACCAGAGCCCAGGGTTGCACCAGAGCGGTTACACCAGAGCCAAGGTTTCCAGAGCCCCAGGAGTTGCACAGGCCCGGAGAGTTACACCAGAGCCAGAGTTACACCAGAGCCCCGAGAGTTACACCAGAGCCCGGAGAGTTACACAGAGCGGAGAGTTACACCAGAGCCCGGAGAGTTACACCAGAGCCCAGGGAGTTACAAGAGCAGAGGGTTACACCAGAGGCCCGGAGAGTTACACCAGAGCCCCGGGAGTTACACCAGAACCCGGGGAGTTACACCAGAGCCGGAGAGTTACACCAGGGCCGGGAAGTTCACAGAGCGGGATTTACACCAGAGCCCAGAGGTTACACAGAGCCCGGGAGTTACACAGGCCCGGAGAGTTACACCAGGGCCCGGGAAGTTACACCAGAGCCCAGGGATTTACAAGAGCCCCAGAGTTACAGAGCCAGGGATTTAGAGCCCAGGGAGTTACACAGAGCCCGAGTTAACAGGGCCCAGGGAGTTAGTTACACTAGGGCAGAGTTAACAGGGTAGTGCCTGGCTGGCTCTGGGGTTCTTTATATTAGCAAGGCAACATATGTGGTGAGGTGGACCTGAGCCAGCGGTGGTGGGAACAGTCTGGGCCAGCGGTGTGGGTGGTCTGGGCCAGCGGTAGTGGGTCTGGGCCAGCAGTGGTGGGAAACAGTCTGGGCCAGCGGTAGTGGGAACAGTCTGGGCCAGCGGTGGTGGGAACAGTCTGGGCCAGCGGTGGTGGGAACAGTCTGGGCCAGCAGTGGGAACAGTCTAGGCCAGCGGTGGTGGGAACAGTCTGGGCCAGCGGTGGTGGGAACAGACTGGCCAGCGGTGATGGGAACAGTCTAGGCCAGCGGTGGTGGGAACAGTCTGGGCCAGCGGTGGTGGGAACAGACTAGGCCAGCGGTGATGGGAACAGTCTAGAGCCAGCGGTGGTGAGAAGTCTGGTCCAGCAGTGGTGGGAACAGTCTAGGCCAGCGGTGGTGGGAACAGTCTAGGCCAGCGGTAGTGGGAACAGTCTAGGCCAACGGTGGTGGGAACAGTCTAGGCCAGCGGTGATGGGAACAGTCTAGGCCAGCGGTGGTGGGAACAGTCTGGTCCAGCGGTGGTGGGAACAGTCTAGGCCAGCGGTGGTGGAAACAGTCTAGGCCAGCGGTGATAGGGAACAGTCTAGGCCAGCGGTGATGGGAACAGTCTAGGCCAGCGGTGGTGGGAACAGTCTGGTCCAGCGGTGGTGGGAACAGTCTGGGCCAGCATCAACGGACGCTTCTTTGTTGTGCAGCGTTGAAGTTCCCTGCCCGCCGTGTAGGAGAACCCGGGGCACTGAGGGGAGACTGCCTGCCGCCACCCCACCACCACCACCCACTACCACATCACCCACCCACCCAATAACCACTTACAACTAAACTTACAGAAGGTTTCCTCATCACACCTTCAGTATACCTCTCTCTCTGTCTCTCTCTCTCTCATTAACCCCACACCACAACACCTAGCTTCCTCTACTGATATCATGGAAGTAATGTCGTGTGTAACCTTATACGTCTGGTTTGTCTGGTAACACTTCTATGGTCTTATGTTGCCAAGAGTACCCATCTCTCTCTCTCTCTCTCTCTCTCTCTCTCTCTCTCTCTCTCTCTCTCTCTCTCTCTCTCTCTCCCTCCTCCGTACGAGCACAAAATATGAAAACTCTCTTACGTTGATGGCTTGTTTCTGCCTGATCTGTGTGTGTGTGTGTGTGTGTGTGTGTGTGTGTGTGTGTGTGTGTGTGTGTGTGTGTTTGTGTGTGCATCCTACAAACCTTAACACACATAATAATACAACTCTGTATATAGATTGAGAACAAAAGTTTTGCCTTATACTGTACTTAACAATCCGAACATAACAGAGAAGAAATACTATCCTTGATAACGTACCTCTGGCAGCGTGTTGTACCATGAGGAAGAGGAGAGAGCTCAGTCATCACTAGCTCCTCATTACCTAACCTTAACCTAACCTAACCTACAACCAGCCTAACTTGCCAACCCAACCCAACAAACCTAACCTAACACAACCCAACACAACACCTGCTTGTAACCTAACCTATGCCAACAACCTTACCCCTAGAAGCCTAACCTAACATAGCCTAATCTGGCTGAACCTAGCAACCTAACTAGCCTTAACACAATCTAGCCACACCTGCCACCTGACACCAACCTAGCCCAACCTAACCTAACCTCTAGCCTAACCTAACCTAACCTAACCTAGCCTAACCTCAGCCTAATCTGCCTTAACCTCACGCACCTAACACTATAACAGATTGTGCAGCACATGCGTCTCGACTCTGTTTATTATTACTATTGTCAGTAGTAATAGTAGCAGTAGAGATATGCGACTAACTAACTCAGCCTGGGTAGCTACTGTTGTGGTTGGATATTTGGTATAAAGATGAGTGGCGAAGGTGTGGCTATTGGGGAGGCTGGAGCCACGTTAAAAGCAGTAACAGCAGTAGTGCAGTAGTACCAGCAGCAACAGCAGTAGTAGTAGTAGTAGTAGTAAGGTAGCAGCCACAAGTCACTGAAGAACGTACTAAGTGTCGGGTGGTATTTAACACTGTGCAGAAAGGTGTGTAGTCTATTGTCCTGCCTGGCTGTGGTCTCAGGGGAGGGGAGAAGGGAGGTGGAGAACGAAGGAGGGCGTAGTTAATACAAACTGTTGATCGTAAAGTGAGGTTAGGTTAGGTTAAGCAAATTAGAATAAGACAAGATAGAGTTAAGTTAGGTTAAGTTGGAATAGGTTGGAGTAACAAGAGAAGTTAAATTCCTATAATATCTCACCACCATCATGGTAGGTACAGTGCTCTCAGCTTCCCTCAGCGGATGTTACCATTACATCTGAGATAACAGTATAATACAGTATAATTCGACCACTGACTTCCGCGCCCACCTTCCGGCTCTGCCCAACTCACTTCCACTTAGAATTCCTACCGCACCACTTCCTGCCAGGACCTCATCCACCCAGGGGCCAACTTTATCCCACCCCCAACTACCACCCCGCCCATCTACCACCCACCACACCACCCGACTACCACACACCACCTACAGCACGCAGACAAACATCTCATTTGATATCAGTTAATATTTTAATCAGATTGCCATAAAAACGTTAATTCATCCTGTGTGTGTGTGTGTGTAGGGGTGTGTGTAGAGAGGTATGTGTAAGAGGTGTGTGAGAGGTGTGTGAGAGTGTGTGTAGGGGTGTGTGTGGGGGTGTGTGTAGGGGTGTGTGTAGGGGTGTGTGTAGGGGGTGTGTGTGGGGGGGTGTGTGGGGGTGTGTGTGGGGGTGTGTGTAGGGGATGTGTGTGTAGGGGGTGTGGGGGTGTGTGTGGGGGTGTGTGTGGGGGGGTGTGTGTGGGGGGTGTGTGTAGGGGGTGTGTGTGTCGGTCCTAGCCAGGGTTTGCAGCTGTCCACAGGCTGCCTCCTCACTGTTAGGAGGAAGAGGAGGGAGGAAGAGGAAAGAGAAGGAAGAGAGAAAGGAAGAGGAGGAAGTACAGTACGAAGAGAGGAAGGGAAAATATGTGAAGGAGAGGAAAGTAGAAGCAGAGAGAAGGAGGAATAAGAGGAGGAGAAGAAGAGGAGGAAGAAGAAGGAGAATAGAGGAGGAATAAGAAAGGGAAGGAAGAGGACACAGGTAAATCCTAATTATATACCTACTTCCTACTCTCACACGCTAGTTCTCAATGGTCAAAAATCCCACTGACGATATTTTAACCTGTGATAATAATGTGTACTGAGTAGGGTGAGGTTAGGTGGGGGGGTTAGGTGGGGGTTAGTTAGGTTAGGTTGGGGTTGGGGGTTAGGTGGGGGTTAGGTTAGGTTCGGGGTTAGGTTAGGTCTGGCTGTGAGGTTTGGTTGGGTTAAAGGGATCATTTAGCTTTTTTGTACCGCATAAAAAAATTCTAATGTAGATTTTTATGTTTCCAAAAATGATTATTTCTTTGTGTAGAAATGAATAGCCAAAAATTATAACCCATTTAAACTTTCAATGTTCTACAGTGAAATGTTACCATTCTTAGCTTAAATTATTTTAGTTTATGTTTTTTGCTTGGAGATCAGTATGAGTGATGATGAAACCAAACAAACCTTTGAAAGCCTAACCTAACCTTACGTAACCTATAAAACTATATAACGCTTACCTTATTAGTGTTTTCGGTGTTTAGTACATGTTGGTGTAGTTGGTGTTTAGTATGTGTTGGTGTAGTTTTCGGTGTTTAGTATGTATTGGTGTAGTTTTCGGTGTCTAGTATGTGTTGGTGTAGTTTTCGGTGTTTAGTATGTATTGAGTGTAGTTTTCGGTGTTTAGTATGTATTGGTGTAGTTTTCGGTGTTTGTGTAGTTTTCGGTGTTTGTGTAGTTTTCGGTGTTTAGTATGTATTGGTGTAGTTTTCGGTGTTTAAACGAGGAAGGATCCCAAACTCTTAAGTGTTTATTAACCTTATCGGTTAAGTAAGGTTAGTATTTTAGCCCACATGGTAACACTGCACTGTAGAACACTGAAAGTATACAGGGCCATTTTTTTTTTTTGCTATACTTCATTTCTAAAAACAATCAATTTTTTGAATCAACAAAAATATTCATTAGAAAAAATTCATTATTCTTAAGAAAACTAAAAAGATCCAGTTAAGGTTAGGCTAAGCTGTGAGGTGAGGTTAGGTTAAGTTAGCCTTAGCTGTGAGGTTAGGTTGGGCTAAGCTGTGAGGTAGGGTTAGGTTAGGCTAAGCTGTGAGGTGGGGTTAGGTTAGGCTAAGCTGTGAGGTTAGGTTAGGCTGCTTTGGAGGCTAGGGCTAAGCTGAGTGGGTTAGGTTAGGCTGCCTGAGAGGTTAGGTTAGGCTAAGCTGTGTAAGGAGATGGGGTGGGCTTGGCTAGGTTAGGGCTGTCAGGTGGAGGTGGGTGGGGTTTGGTTGGGTTAGGCTAAGCTCGTGAGGTGAGGTGGGTGGTAGGTTAGGTTAAGCTGTGAGGTTAGGTTAGGCTACCAGAGGTGAGATGGGGTGGGTTAGGTTAGGCTAAGCTGTGAGGTGAGGCGGAGTGGGGTTTGTTGGGGTTATAAGCTGTGAGGTTAGGTTGAAGCTAAGGTGAGGTGAGGTGAGTGGGTTTGGCTAGGTTAGGCTGGTCAGGAGGTGAGATGGGGTGGGGTTTGGTTAGGTTAGGCTAAGCTGTGAGGTGAGGCGGAGGGGTTTGGTTAGGTTAGGCTAATAAGAACATAAGAACATCAAGAAAAGTGATACTGCAGGAGGCCGACTGGCCCATACAGGCAGATCCACACCCATCCCAGCACTTCCATGTGCCTATCCAACTTCGTCTTGAAGCTCCCTAGCGTCCCCGATCTACTATAGAGAATCCAGTAGCCTATTCCCATACATCATCCACAACTTATTGCACAAACCAGTGCTTGTCATCCTTTCTGAATCGGAAATTTATCTAATTAAAGCCATTTGTTCTAGTTATTTCGTTATTACTGAGCTTCAGAACATCTTCCATTTTACCCTTGTTAATCCCACTTACCCACTTGTACGCCTCTCTAATGAATGTAAGCCTGTTTTCAGTCCTTCTTCATATGGAAGGTTTCAATATGGATCATTTTTGTCATTCTTTTTGTACTCTCTCCAACGAATCTATGTCCATTCTATAATAAGGACACCAGAACTGAACCGCATAATCCATGTGGCCTCACTAATGCTAGGTAAAGTTTCAAGATAACGTCAGCAGTCTTCGTTATCACAAGACCCAGGAATGACCCCAGAATCCTGTTGCCTTGTTGCGAACGCTAATACATTTTTTCTAGGTTTCCAAGTCGTTGCTAACAAATACAAACCCAGATCTTTTTTCACAAACTGAGTTTTCTATTTCCGTGTTACCATTTATACTTAACGTTTATATTCGTCTTCCTATCTGTAGCAATTTACCACTAGAGAGGTTAGTTAGGCTAAGGAGAAAATGAAAGGTTAGTAGGGCTGCAGGAGCTCAATATTATAAACAGGTATACTAACAACACCACATAAACAGTTCAGAAAAAAAATGACAAGTGGACCAGACGGCCAACACCAGGAGTTGTTCGATTCTTCCCAAAGATGTAATTTGGATGATAGTAATAAAAACAATACGACAATGCACAGAAACCAAACAGAACCTGACCTAACCAAGCTAACAAAGAAACCTGCCCAACCTTACCTACAGTAACTTCTCAGCCGGGAGTGGACCAAACAGAAGAACTACTGATATCTGGTACCAATGAAAACAACTTTTGTAGCAGCACGATGTAATTTGCAGGTTTTTGGACGTTAAGCAATGTTATAATCTAGCTGGTTGTTGCCTGTAAACCTACCAGCAAGACAACAAGGAATATTTACTGTAATAATTAATTTCTTCACGTACAAAACAATTAAAGACATCACTTTAGTGACATATGATCAGTGTTTCATTTTACCTCACAAATTATTCCTTCAAACCCTGCCTACACAGTTGATTTTTATATATGTACACAAAAAATAAATAAAAAATTTCACAATTAAAATAAAAAGTATTGTGTTTATTAGTTACTATTATAAAATTCAGAACAAAATAATGTGATCGAAAAACTGGTGTCGTTCACCATGCACACACACACATACAGTAGGTATACAGAACATAACAATGCTGGAGTAAACAATGGTAAACGGCAAATTTCAACCCCAGATCAACACGATAAAGTTGTTGTTATTTTAAAACTGGAGAAAAAAACATTAAGCAGATAATGGAGTTTAATCGTGAAATAACATGAAGAAACTGATATATTTAGAACCAGCCTATAGTCAGATTTTAACAACCAGAGTAAGACCGAGGACCACAACCAGAACAATGGGAGGTGGTGAGCTAGAGAATCTTCCACACCAACAACGTAATTAGGTAAGTAAACCTGTTGTAGGTCAGGTCAGGTCAGGTCAGGAGTAGACACACCACCACTCCGGCAAAATAGGCGGACACTTACGGTTTGAGCTGTTTGTCGGGGTTCATTCTTCTATAGCCAAGCCTTCACCACCACATTTATTTATAACTACCTATGGTCCACCACCTCCCTCCCCACCCCACCACCGCCACACACATTAAACACACACTTATATACACTATCACAAAAACATATACCAAATTTATATCACGAAGGAATCATTAATCAATGGGTGGTTTCTGTTTAGGGAGAAAATGTGAGGGGGGAGAAATAAGAAAGAAAGTGCTATCCCAAGGTGGGTGTTCACAATCATCACAGATGCAAGTGCCCCCCCTCCCTCTCCCTTCTTATTGCCACATACCATGTTCATATATTCATTTACGCTTTTAAAAAAGAATCATTAAATAAATTTCCTAATATTATATATATATTAATTAATTCATACAGTGATAAAGTTACTTATATTTCTTTTCCAGATATGAGATAGAGAAAAATAGAGTATAATGCAGGTGGCAGGGTGCTTCACTGGCCGTGATCTCTACCTAACTCACGTATCTCTACACTGTCTCATGTACGGCTTCCACACTGGTTAAAAGTACTGCACACGTTCCAGTAATTTACATTCGTTCGTCGCTCTTTCACTTACGTTGTACCGTACGTATTATTTTTTTTCCAGATCAACAAAAGTTTATTCCATTTCCATATGGCGTTTGACCCAAGCCCCGTGAAAGACGATGTTGACTGTAAAAAAATTATATCCCCAACTGATCTGACCTGAAATCAAAAAATGTAGTAGTAAAGGTGACATATTCGACACACGTTATAGGTAACCAATACATAACACCATGCAAGACGGTAGAATACACCAGAGGTGGTCCCACGTAAGCACATGATGACGCCACCACCACCCAACCTTATTAGTTATGTATCCAGAATCACCACAGTGGCTTTCACCATACTACATTGGCTTACTCCTACTCACAGTGTCACCACTACTACAGCGGTCACTTACCAATACCGCATTCACTCATACTACAGTGGTTTAACTCCACTACAGTGGCTACAATACAAAGTGGTCAACATACCACAGTGGCTTCACAAATACAGTGGTTTACAACACACAGTGGCTTCACCATACTACAGTGGACTCTGCATTCTACAGTGGTTTTTACTACAGTAATACCTTTACTACAGGTCATCACACCACCACTACAGCAGTCTTCACCATACTACACAGTGGCTTAATACACACAGTGGTTTACTATACACAGTGGCTTACCATACCACAGTGGTTTACACACTACAGGGCTTACCATAATACAGTGGCTACCATACACTACAGTGGTTTACCATACTATGTTTCACATACTACAGTGGTTTACCATACAGTGGTTTCACCATACTACAGTGGTTTACCTTACTTCATCAAAGGCGAAGACCTTGTAGGCATGCAAATAATGTATATAGTGTCAAAGATATATATATATATATATATATATATATATATATATATATATATATATATATATATATATATATATATATATATATATGCAGGCAGTGTAGGTATACAAATAATGTACATACTGTAGTGTAGGTATACAAACAATGTTCACAGTGTGGGTATACAAATAATGTACATAATCTAGATATTGGAAGCATAATGTGTTGTCTAATGGTAGACCCTGCTGCCATATGGCATCACAAAAATTGTGACCAAGTCCCAGGTTGCTGATCTGACTTTCGCCTCATTTATACACAATTGCAGGGTCTCAACTGTCTCTCTACTATTGACAACACAACATACATACCGTATCGTGTCTCACTCTTGATTTTTTTTTAATTTTGTATTGGTTATTATTATTCATATTTTATTTTATTTCTATTATTATTATTATTATTATTATAATTATTATACATATTATTATTATTATATATTATTATTATTATTATGATGTTGTTGTTACATTACTTCCCAGGCCCTGATGTGGGTCAGTGACCTGTGCCTGGGTGGGCTAATCCCCGAAAAATATATATATACAGGCAGTGTAGGTATACAAATAATGTACATAGTGTAGGTATACAAACAATGTACACAGACAGTGAAGATACAAACAAGGGTAAACAAGATAAACCAAGAATAGCACAAAATAAGAACATAAGAAAATAAGGAGTCTGCAATAAGCCAGTTGGCTTGTGCATGGCATCCACTATATTATTTACCACTTTTTGTCTCGGCCAGGTGAAATCATATTCTGTATATCGTCACTACTAAGATACTTATTTCTACCTTTTTTAGTGTAGCTCAATATATTGTTGTTACTGTTGTTACTGTTTGTTGTTGTTGTTGTTGTTGTTGTTGTTGTTGTTGATGTTGTTGATGTTTGGGACTACCCCAGAAGGTCACATTACACTAGAGGTACCGTTGAGGGAGACAGCCACATCGTCAGGAGGTAAGCACCTGACTGGACCCCACCAGTCAATATTCAATTTATACAGGTGGGGCCAATCTTATTTTATTACGCGTGAGAAATATGCTCTCTCTTCTCTCTAAGTCTGTCTGTTCCTGCTTACATGTCTGTCCGTCACACACACACACACACACCCCTTCCTCGCAAATCCCCCCCCCTGTCCCCACACCTCCCCCACCACCACACCTCCTCCCCTCACCTCCACACACCTCCTCCCCCACCACCACACCTCCCTCCCTCACCACCACACACCTCCTCCTCACCCACCACACACCTCACCCCACCACCACACACCTCCTCCCTCACCACCACACACCTCCTCCCTCACCACCACACACCTCCTCCCTCACCACCACACACCTCCTCCCTCACACCACCACACCTCCCTCACCACCTCTCTCCCCTCCTCCACACAGACAGGTGAAGGCGTGCCCTCGGCGGGGGTAAGGTGAGCATGACCTCCCTTATATCAACATGTCTGAGGCGAGGGAGTAAGGAGGGGATGGAAGGAGGAAGGATTGAGAGGATAAGGAAGGAGGTCAGGGAGGAAGGAGTCAGAACAGGGAGGGAGGACAGGAAGTGAACGAAGGAGGAAGGTCAGACAAGGGAGGAAGGAGGAGATCAGAGAGAGAGAGGAGGGAGGGAGAGGTCAGACGAAGGGAGGTAAGGAGGGAGATCAGGGAGAGAGAGGGAGGGAGAGGGGTCAGACGAAGGGAGGTAAGGAGGAGATCAGGGGAGAGAGGGTAGGTAGGTAGGAGTAGGCAGCAGCGTCACATCTCCAAAGTCTATTATGTATGTCGTCCGATACGCCGCATTTTTTCCCCAACTTGTGTTTTTAAAGGATGTTTCTGCCTGAGTGGACAAAGGCCGAGAATGACTCACAGTGTAGGTAGAGTTTGTCCCCCCGGCCATTGTTTACAAGTTAGAAATTCCAAGAGCGGTGGCTGTAAGGCCAATATGAGTAAAGCCTTCTTACATAGCCCCTCAACCGCCCCAGTACCCGCTTTTACTCTCCTAAAAACAAAAACCCGCTTCGATCTTTCTAAGACCCGCTTCGATCTTTCAAAAAATCCTCTTCGATCTTCCTAAAAAAACCCGCTTGATCTTTCTAAAAGCCGCTTCGATCTTTCTAAAAATCCTCTTCGATCTTCCTAAAAACCCGCCTCGATCCTCGAAAAATCTGCTCCGTCCTCCTAAGATCTGCCTCGACCTGCCCCAACCTACTCCGGCCTCCCCCGACCTACTCCGACCTCCCCCCAACTTCTCCGCCCTCCCCAACCTACTCGACCTGCCCCAACCATATGTGCACGCAGCCTCCCACCCCCCACACATCGCCCTTCCCTCACAATATATGCCAGTGCCCCACCCACACACTCACCCCCTCGGATATACGCGCAGTCTCCAACCTACACAATCACCCTCAGACTATAGTGCGCAGTTCCCCACCCACACACACAATTGGTTAAGATGATAATATACTGTATTCATTAACTTGGTTTAAATCTTACAAAATAATACAAAACACACACACACACACACACACACACAAACACACACACACACATACACACACACACACACACACACACACACACACAAACACACACCAGAGGAAAGATTTTTTTTTTGTTTCGTTAAAGTTTTGTGAGTAAGACAATACCTTATTGTTTATATTAGAAAGATGCCGTGTGTATTATGGGCTTATGTACTGATTACCGGGTGCTCACACACACACACACACACACACACACACACACACACACACACACACACACATACACATGATGGGAGGATTGATAATAATAATAATAATGTGTCAGTATGTTAGCCAGGCAAAAGGGAGGAAGAGGGAGGAGGAGGGGAGAGAAACAGCTGGACTTTGATGGTGAGAAGAGGCTGCACGTTGTCGATGGCACAAAAGCAGGCCGCTAGCTTTTATTTCCCCCTCTACCTCCTTCTATATGAGACGTTCGCGCCAAAATGAACTCCCTCAAAAATACTTCTTCTTCTTGTTCTTCTGCTCTTGTTCTTCTCTCTCTTTCTTTCTCTGTCAAACACATTCTCTCTTAATCCTTTATAAGGTGTGTGTGTGTGTGTGTTGTGTGTGTGGTGTGTGTGTGTGTAATTATTAGGAAGCTTTTTCTTGTGCTCGTTTGTAATGTAGTGTTTGAAAGTGTATGTTGCAAAGCGTTGGATACACACACACACACACACACACACACACACACATACCTAGTTATTATATATCATATTTGTATCACTTATGTTACTTGTATATTATTTGTAAATCAAGAGACCCATTCCCTAATTATGTAACTGTATATTTTCATCTATCCGGCTGCCATGCTCTTTCAATAAGCCGTTACTTATTATTATTATTATTACACACACACACACACACACACACACTCTAATCATCATTGGAAAGAGAGAGAGAGAGAGAGAGAAGAGAGAGAGAGAGAGAGAGAGAGAGAGAGAGAGAGAGAGGTCAGACCCCATGATGTCTCATAATACCTGAGGACTAATTTACCTAAACCTTCCTCTCTCGGCACAAGTACAGCCTCAGTGACGCCACTACGTCCACACCCGTTATCCTGCTGCCATCACTGCTGCCATCACTGCTATACCATCACTGCTATCATCACTGCTACCATCACTGCTGCCATCACTACTGCCATCACTGCTGCCATCACTGCTACCACTACTCCATCACTGCTATACCATCACTGCTATCATCACTGCTACCATCACTGCTGCCAGCACTGCTACCACCACTACTCCATCACTGCTGCCATCACTTCTATCATCACTGCTACCATCACTGCTACCATCCTGCTGCCATCACTGCTACCATCACTGCTGCCAGCACTTCCATCATCTGCTACCATCACTGCTACCATCACTGCTACCATCACTTCTATCATCACTGCTACCATCACTGCTACCATCACTGCTATCATCACTGCTACCATCACTGCCAGCACTCTATCATCACTGCTACCATCCACTGCTACCATCACTGCTACCATCACTTCTATCATCACTGCTACCACCACTACCCATCACTACTACCATCACTGCTGCCATCACTACTACCATCACTACTACCACCACTACACCATCACTACTACCATCACTTCTATCATCACTGCTACCATCACTGCTACCATCACTGCTGCCATCACTACTACCATCACGCTACCATCACTGCTACATCCATACTATCATCACTGCTACCACTACCCCATCACTACTACCATCACTGCCATCACTACTACCATCCCTGCCATCACTGCTACCATCACTGCTACCATCACTTCTATCATCACTGCTACCACCACTACCCCACCACTACTCCATCACTGCTGCCATCACTTCTATCATCACTGCTACCATCACTGCTACCATCACTGCCATCACTACCACCATCACTGCTACCATCACTGCTACCATCACTTCTATCACATCACTGCTACCATCACTGCTGCCATCACTGCTACCATCACTTCTATCATCACTGCTACCATCCTGCTACCATCACTGCTACCATCACTTCTATCATCACTACTACCATCCTGCTACCATCACTGCTGCCATCACTTCTATCATCACTGCTACCATCACTGCCATCACTGCTGCCATCACTACCATCACTGCTGCCATCACTACTACCATCACTGCTGCCACCACTACTACATCACTGCTACCACCACTACCCCATCACTACTACCATCACTGCTACCATCACTGCTACCATCACTCCTACCATCACTGCTGCCATCACTGCTACCACCACTACCCATCACTACTACCATCACTGCTACCACCACTACCCCATCACTACTACCATCACTGCTGCCATCACTGCTGCCATCACTGCCATCCTCTTGTTCAACCTTAATACTGTACAACCCATGCTGTACTGCTCCTAATATACTTATGTTTTCAATTCCACTGTAATTTATGTATACTTATAATATAAATAAAAATAAATAAAAATAAATAAAATAAAATAAAAATAAATAAATATTAGAGTGATAACCGTGGTAACATTATGAGATGTTCTTATTACCACCATGCTATTGTACTATTCAGATGATATTAAATGTTACATAATACTTCCTTGAGATAAATGTATAGTATATATCAGGTACTCAAAACTCAGGTTCTCCTCTGGCTCAGCCATGTTAATATTGTTATTATTATCCACTCTGCATCTGTGTTTTCTGGCGAAATAAACTGTTTCAATTCAATTCAATCACTACTACCATCACTACTACCATCACTACTACCATCCCACCACTACCATCACTGCCGCCATCACTGCCAACACTACTACCACCACTGCTATCACCGCCATCACTGCCATCACTACTACCATCACTATTTCCACTACTACTACTACTACTATTACGTTTTTACTACTACCGACTTTTATCATCACTATTACTACCATGCCTACCACCCTACTATTATCACTACCATTACTACCATCATCACCACTAACAGGTGCTCCACCAGGTGTGTAGTGTTCAGTACAGGTGTGTGGTGTTAGTGATATACAGTACAGGTGTGTGGTGTTAAGGATATACAGTACAGGTGTGTGGTGTTAGGGATATACAGTACAGGTGTGTGGTGTTACAGTACAGGTGTGTGGTGTTAGGGATATACAGTACAGGTGTGTGGTATTAAGGATATACAGTACAGGTGTGTGGTGTTAGAGATATACAGTGCAGGTGTGTGGTGTTAGGATATACAGTACAGGTGTGTGGTGTTAGGATATACATACAGGTGTGGTGTTAGGGATATACAGACAGGTTTGTGTTAGGATATACAGTCAGGTGTGTTTTACAGGTGTGTGGTGTTAGGGATATACAGTACAGGTGTGTGGTGTTAGGGTATACAGAGTGTGTGGTGTTAGAGATATACAGTACAGGTGTGTGGTGTTAGGGATATACAGTACAGGTGTGTGGTGTTAAGGATATACAGTACAGGTGTGGTGTTAGGGATATACATTACAGGGTGTTGGTGTTAGGGATATACAGTACAGTGTGGTGTTAGGATAAACAGTGTGGTTAGATACAGACAGGTGTGTGGTGTTAGGATACGTACAGGTGTGTGGTGTTGGGATATACAGTACAGGTGTGTGGTGTTAGGGATATACAGTACAGATGTGTGGTGTTAGGGATATACAGTACAGGTGTGTGTGGTGTTAGGGATATACAGTACAGGTGTGTGGTGTTAGGGATATACAGTACAGTTGTGTGGTGTTAGTGATATCAGTACAGGTGTGTGGTGTTACAAATGAGACAAATTCGGGTGCCTCTACCCCCACCACTACCCCTACCACTTTCCCCTACCCTCATCCATGCGCCCTACCCCCTCCCCCATCTTTTACCACCTCCCCATAACACCACCCCTACCCCACCTCCCTCTACATCTCCTCTCCCTCTACCCACACCTACCCCCACCACAACCACCACCCCTGCCCTACCTCCCGCTCCCCCCACCCCAGCACCACGCCTCAAAACTTTCTTATTGGTAGTTTAAGAGAGCGGTCGACCAGCCATTACAACGAAAATTAAATCTGGACCAAGAAGGTTCGGCAACACCCAAATAAAAGTTAGTCACAACACGGGGCAGCGGGGCGACTGAACGTGAGCCTCTCTCTCTCTCTCTCTCTCTCTCTCTCTCTCTCTCTCTCTCTCTCTCTCTCTCTCTCTCGTTTTATTAAATAGAACATCTTGGCCAAGTTGGTATCTGAACAAACACGTAGGTCAGATGAATACTTTAAATTTATCTCTCTTCTTTTTCTCATTACTGTAACATATACCTATGATACTACGGTATATACACAACACATATACACGTGTTATGATGAGCGTTACCACAACCATCTTCACGTGACACACACTACCTGGTGCTGTTGTTCAATGGTCGCTGGTGAGGGTGTGGGCTGGATGACTGCAATATCCGACAAGTATGACACTGTACTGTACTTTTGTACACTGAATATGCATGTGTCTGTCTACCCGTGTACGGAGGCCTGCACCTGTGTGTGTGTGGTTGTGTATGTACAGTACGTGTGTATGTGTGTACGTATTGTGTGTGTGTGTGTGTGTGTGTGTGCACAGTCACGGCTGAGGGTGTGACCGTCACACGTGTCTGCCAGTGACGAAATATTTGCCTGTAATATTCATTGGAGACCAGTGTTGTACGTGGCTACGGTCCTCCCTTGTCCGTGACCACCGCCCCCCCACCACAACGGTCCTCCTTCGTCCGTGACCACAGCCCCCCACCACAACGGTCCCCCTTGTCCGTGACGACCGCCCCCACCACAACGGTCCCCCTCGTCCGTGGAGCAAGTCCTAGGGGTTCACCTAGGTCCTAGACACTGTTACCGCCACCTTCACACGTAATACAATAAAAAAATAGTAATAATAATGACAAATAATAATAATAATAATAATAATAATAATAATAATAATAATAATAATAACAATAATAATAATAAACCTATCTTAAGCAATCACCAAATTTTAACTAATAATTAAAAAAAGTGAGTGTGTCTCGTAAACTATAAATTAAATTAGACTTTATTAATAAACGATTTATATACAGTATATTACTTAAGAATATGTATAACTACTTAGTGGATACGGGCTCAAAATATACTTTAAATTGAGACATATTTAATTCACATTACTTGTATACTTGTGTTGTCTATGTATATATTGAAATAATTGTCTATCTATCTAATCACATAAACTGACCCTTGTGAAACGAGAATATTCCCTTCATAAATAGAATAACTGGCAACTGATAGTACATTCACTAGTACAGCCACCTGCCCTGTCCCTGACCACCTCACCTCGACCATGGCTTCGGCTACCTTTCCCGCCTTCCAGAATACATACCACTCCACTAATGAATTCTATGATCTGATATTATTTATAAAGTTCAGTGATATAAGGGCCTTGAACCCTTGGTAAGCGTCACCTGTAGAACGCGGAAGTTAGAGAGGATTAGGAGTAAGGGTATGAGTTGAGGGAAGTCAGGCGGTAGTTAGGAGCATATGTTGGAACACCTGGTCTTCCTCCTCCTCCTCTGGTCTACGGGCCGGACAAGCTACTACTAGCTATCGTCCACCAGCCTAACCTGCCTGTCCCTCAACCTGCATCACACTGCCTGCTTCTATCCATACCTGCATCACACAATCTGCATCTATCCTAGCCTGCCTTTACAAAGTCTACTCCTATCCCAGCCTACATCACACAGCCTACATCACACAGCCTGTAAAACAAAACCGAAACTGCTTTTCACTCTTAACTTTGTAATCGTTAAGCTTGTCTGTACAGCATTAATTAGCTTGTTCACATAAGCGTAGTAGTTAAGACAATGATAGATTTAGCACTGATAAATTAACACGCACATACACACACACATACATACATACACACACATATACATACATACACACACACGATGTTTAATATAACTTAATCATTTCTCTGTGTTTCTTTATGAGTATTTGTATATTATATGACTATATAATAATGCGGCACAATGCTTGTATATCAGGTTTCTATACACAATACTACACAATAAAACACCCACAAAATACATACATACATACATACATATATACATACATACAGGTAGGTAATAAAGTGAGGTTTGACATTGGCGGAGACTGCACACACACACACACACACACACACACACCGTCACTGGTCACACAATTCACCAATACAATAACATCCAAACTCCTTTTTTTATTACACGTCCATGATATTTCACAATCGATAAAATTGGCGGGTACAAATTGCTATACACTCCTCCTTGTTGACAAGCCGCGAGGCAGGAATGTCACCACTCGCCGCCGCCCGCTGCCCACCCGCCCGCCCGCCCGCCCGCCCGCCACCCAAAGTTTACACCGCGAACGTAATACCTACAATGTGTATTATAATATCGATTCTCTTCCCACATACACCTATCACACAACCTGTTCTATGAATAAATCCTTCTCATACACCTCTACCCCCCCACCCCACCCACCCACATATAACACCACCCACACGCCCCTTCTCTCAGTTACACACCGCACGTTTTCTGTACAATGGAGAAAGATTTTATTTGACCAGAAACTGTTGAGTAAATGTGGTTAATATTCATATTGTGTTGACACTGTATGATTCAACTCTCTCTCTCTCTTGGGATAGTTATTTCTTATACTTTTATTTACTACTACTACTATTATTATTATTACCACTACCACCACCACCACTACTACCACCACTACCACTACTGTACTACTACTACTGCCATCACTACTAATAATATTACCATTACTGCTACTACAATTACCACCACTACTATTACTACCACTGCTACCAATATTATTATTATTATTATTATTATTATTATTATTATTATTATTATTATCACTATTATTATTATTATTACCATTACCACTACTACTACTACTACTACTACTACTACTACTACTACTACTACTACGACTCATACCACCACTACGGCCACTACAATCACTACTACTATCACTACTACTTCTACCAGTACTACCACCATTGTGTGTGGTTGCAAGTGTGTGGTGACCAGAGTAGTGTGTGGTAACAGAAGAGTGTGTGTGGTGACCAGAGTGAGTGTGTGTGGTGACCAGAGAGAGTGTGTAGTGACCAGAGTGAGTGTGTGGTGACCAGAGTGAGTGTGTGGTGACCAGAGTGAGTGTGTGGTGACCAGAGTGAGTGTGTGACCAGAGGTGTGTGTGGTAACCAGAGTGAGTGTGTGGTGACCAGAGTGAGTGTATGGTGACCAGAGTGAGTGTGTGATGACCAGAGTGAGTGTGTGGTAACCAGAGTGAGTGTGTGGTGACCAGAGTGAGTGTGTGGTGACCAGGTGAGGTGTGGGTACTGTTCTTAACACCTGAATCCCGTGACCTCTTACTCTTCCCTTGCCTCAGTAGACCGTTCTGTCCTAGCCTTAATAATAATAATAATAATAATAATAATAATAATAATAATAATAATAACAATAATAATAATAATAATAATAATAATAATAATAATAATAATAACAATAATAATAATAACAATAACAATAATAATAATAACAATAATAACAATAACAATAATAATAATAACAATAATAATAATAATAATAATAATAATACCACTGTCGAATAAAATTTTTTTTTTTAAATATTACCTAATTATACCCAAATAAATAATAATTAGGTTAGGTTAGGTTAGGTAATACTCAGCAATATTTACTTTTAGTCTGCACAACAATTAAAATTTTCAATATAAAAGCAAAAAATATATTAAATTATGACTTACAAATATTTCAAAACACAGGATATATCTCCCGTGGTGTGTGTGTGTGTGTGTGTGTGTGTGTACCCTATATCACAGCATTGTTTACCATTGTTTGTATACCACACTGTCTAGGTACATTGTATACCTACACTGCTCTAGGTACATTGTTTGACTTAGAAACACTTCACTATGTAACAGCGTCACAATGGTCGCCGTAACACAACACGTATTTATCACATACACTCGCTCTCAATCGTCCCTTAAAGCTGATCAAAATCACTTCACTATTTCCGCGTCACGTAACATTAATATTCTTTCGAGATATAAGTAAATTTTTATTATGGAATTCATATTGTATTTATAGTTGTATTTATATGTATGACGATGATTACGATAGTTTAACCCTTATGACGATGATTAAGATAGTTTAACCCTTTGAGGACGATGATTAAGATAGTTTAACCCTTTGAGGATGATGATTACGATAGTTCAACCCTTGAGGACGATGATTAAGATAGTTTAACCCTTTGAGGACGATGATTACGATAGTTCAACCCTTTGAGGACGATGATTAAGATAGTTTAACCCTTTGAGGACGATGATTACGATAGTTTAACCCTTTGAGGACGATAATTACGATAGTTTAACCCTTTGAGGATGATGATCACGATAGTTTAACCCTTTGATGACGATGATTACGATAGTTTAACCCTTTGAGGATGATGATTACGATAGTTTAACCCTTTGAGGACGATGATTAAGATAGTTTAATCCTTTGAGGACGATGATTAAGATAGTTTAACCCTTTGAGGACGATGATTAAGATAGTTTAACCCTTTGAGGACGATGATTACGATAGTTTAACCCTTTGATGACGATGATTACGATAGTTTAACCCTTTGAGGACGATGATTGCGATAGTTTAACCTTTGAGGACGATGATTGATAGTTTAACCTTTGATGACGATGGTTACGATAGTTTAACCCTTTGATGACGATGATTACGATAGTTTAACCTTTGAGGACGATAATTACGATAGTTTAACCCTTTGAGGACGATGATTACGATAGTTTAACCCTTTGAGGACGATGATTACGATAGTTTAACCCTTTGAGGACGATGATTAAGATAGTTTAACCCTTTGAGGATGATGAGTTAACCCTTCAGGACTCAAAGGCAATACATTTTTTTATATAATTGGATTAACTTTATTTATTTATTTTTGTAATTTGTTCGTAAACTAGTTGGTATGTGGTTAGGTTAGGTTAGATTAGGTTAGGTTAGGTTAGATTAGGTTAGGTTAGGTTAGCGTTAGTGTTATAATTACAGATGAGTGAAGGTGGCAGAGTCTGTAAGGGCTGGAAGAGTGTAGGTGTGGTGGTAGTGTGAGGTAATGGTGGTGGTGGTGGTGGTAGTGTGAGGTAATGGTGGTAGTGGTGGTGGTGTGGGTGTGAGGTAGTGTTGGTAGTGGTGGTGGTAGTGTAAGGTATTGGTGGTAGTGTGAGGCAATGGTGGTAGTGGTGTGGTAGTAGTGGTGGTGTAGGTGTGAGGTAGTGGTGGTGGTAGTGTAATGGCGGTAGTGGTGTGGTAGTAGTGGTGGTGTAGGGTGAGGTAGTGTTGGTAGTGGTAGTGTAGGTGTGAGGTAGTAGTGGGTAATGGTGGTGATGTGTGGTAGTGGTGGTAGGTGGTAGTGGTGGTAGTGTGGTAGTGGTGGTGATGGTGATGTGTGGTATAGGGTTATGTAGTGATAGAGTTGTAGGGTCAATATGTGGTGGTAGTGTGGTAGATATCAGATGTGGTAGTATGAGGTGTGTAGTGGTGTACTATAAATTGCACAGGGAAGGGAGTGGGGAGGAAGGGAAGGGGAGGAAGGGAGGGAAGGGAAGGAAGGGGAGGAAGGGGTAGTAAACCTAGCACATTTATATCGTTGTATCAAACATTTGTAATGAAACGAGGGAGGAGGAGGTGAGGGGTGGGGTGAGGAGCAGTGGGGGTGAGAGGGAAGGTGAGGGGGTGGGGTGAGGGAGGGTGAGGGGTTGGGGTGAGGGGAGTGGGGGTTGAAGAGCCCCTCACTGATCGATATTCATAACAGGACTGCAAGAACACCGGTGAGAGTTATTACAGTGAGAGAGGTAGATGAGCGGCCTCTTGCCCTCAATAATGCACTACACGTATGTACTTCATCATTGAACAGGTCACCACTCAGATATTTACCAACTTCTTGAAAGAATGCACACACCTCTCTCTCTCTCTCTCTCTCTCTCTCTCTCTCTCTCTCTCTCTCTCTCTCTCTCTCTCTCTCTCTCTCTCTCGTGAATACATTACCAGCAATACGTAATA
>NW_024716320.1:0-19703 GCF_018991925.1 Homarus americanus | reverse complement strand
ACAAGGGGGGGGGGGGAGTGTTAATTTAAATATAAACAAACACTTGGAAAGGAAACATCCTACTACTACTATAATCACTTTACACAAGCTTGGCCCAGAAGCCACACCCTCATTTCTATTAGCTAGCTGATTGGTTCATATCAAATGTTCGTTTCGCTGTCTATTTATTCATACTAATGTGTTCATTACTTATTATCAGACCTATTCTTCTCTATAATATTGTTAAAAATTACGAAAATAAAAATGCAAATGATTTTAAGGCATTAACACATCAAAGAGGATGTTAAAAATGTTAAAATATGCATAACGAACGATCGGAGTCAAAGACAAAAGTTGCGCTCCGATGAAGCCTATCTATTATTTCTTTGTTTTGTAGCCGCCCTAAGCCAAAGAAGACACGACATTCCTTAAGCTATGAGGTGAAGTACAAGATCATCCAAGAGTTGGAGAAAGGAACAAGACAGGTTGATTTGGCGCGCCAGCATGGTGTGAACGAATCTACGATCCGGGCGATAAAGAAGGATGCAGCCAAGATAAAGGAGCACATGAAGATCACAAAGTCTACAGGTGCTTCTATGATCAAGTATTTCCACAACCATGTGCTTCTCAAGACGGAAAAATTACTTGTGAGCTACTTGGTGCGTCAGGCGCGACGGAACGTGGCGGTGGACACGCGCTCTCTTAAGGAGTACGCACGTGAACTGTATGCTGCAGTGTCACGAAAGATGGAAATTACAGAGCCCAAACCCTTTAATGCTTCCTCTGGGTGGTTACAGAGGTTTAAGAAGAGGAACAACATCACCAATATCAACATTGTTGGTGAAGAAGCTAGTGCTGACCGTGTTGCTGCGAGGGAATTTCCTCCGTTTTTACGTGAGATTATGGAGGAAGGACAGTACACCGACGACCAGGTGTTTAACATGGACGAATCTGGTCTTTTTTGGAAAAAGCTACCTTCCAAGACCTTCATTGTGAAGAATGCCAGCAAGATTCGGGGCTGGAAGTTGCAGAAGGAGCGCATCACCGTCCTGTTTACCACCAATGCCTCTGGTACCTGTAAGCTCAAGTTATCGGTGATCCACACAGCACGCAAGCCGCACGCTTACAAGAGCATGGACATGACCAAGCTAAATGTCCACTGGCTGACTACACGTAAGGCGTGGATGTTCTCTACACTGTCCCTCTCCTGGTTTGATGACTGTTTCGTTCCCGATGTGAAGAAATTCTGTGAGCAACAGAATGTGCCATTCAAGATTTTGTTGCTGCTGGACAACGCACCAGGACACTCGCCCCTACTGTTAGATCGTCACCCCAACGTAAAAGTGGTCTTCCTTCCTCCCAACACTACGTCTATATTACAGCCCATGAACCAAGAGTTAATCTGTAATGTAAAAGCTGCATTCTCTACTAAAAAATTCCAGCTCCTGAACGACTACACCAACACCAGGGAAGAGTTGCATAACCTAAGTGACACCACCGATAGCAAGAGCGAAGACGACGAGGATCAACAGTTGGCAGAGCAACAGGTACTTTTAAAACAATTCTGGAGAATATTCAACATCAAGAAAGCTGTGGACTTCTTGGTGGAGGCATGGGATCAGCTGTCTGTAGCAACTGTTCGTCACGCATGGAGACATGTGTTGCAAGGCATTCCGGCCGTTAGGCAGAGTCAATCTGTGACTGGTGAGGTTCAGACTGTTGCAGTAGCAGTGGACCTTGCCAGAGAAGCTGCGCAGAGTGTTACAGTTGCAGGCTTCTCCGAGACCACCAACGACGACATCCTGGAGGTGATAAGGGATCCTGATGTGACTACCGATGAGATGGTAGATGATGATGACGTCAGTGAAGAGGCAGGTGGTGCGTCATCCCAAGAAGAACACCACTTATCCCATAGTAACGTTAGGGGTGCCATCGAGTGTATCGAGAAAGTCAAGCTCCTCCTTTCCGACGACCCTGACTCAAACAGGTATGAAATCTTCACTACCCAGCTGTTGCAGACTATGGAGCCCTACATCAAGGTTTATCACAACAACATAAACACCAGCCGTCAGCAAAGCATAACAGAGTTCTTCGCCCGCAACCCACCACAGCCAGCCCAGGCCAGTGATAGTGACAGAGGTAGAGACAGTGAAGATGACTTTGAGGGATTTGTCAGGGAGGCCCTGACAAGTGTGGATGACAGTGATGGTGACTCACCTGAGGACCAGTAGCCTGCCCTCTGCCTCGGAACCAGCCTCCATTCCCGTACGCCGACCCATCTCTTCTACTAACGTAAGTGTTAACCCCAACCTTTATTTTTCCTAACTTAACCTTTATTTTTCCTAACCTAACCTCTTCTATATTAATTGTGTGTGCATACCATCATAAAGTTAAGATAATATTTTTACTACAACATAGTTGTGTGTCGTCAATAAGTGGTGTTTGGGGGTCGGCCCGGTCTCTATTTCAATTATTCCCATATGTTATGTTGTTCACTTTACGCGTTTCTCACTTTCCGCGGTACCCTGTGGGTTGAATTAACCGCATAAAGTGAGGGTTGACTGAATATGTTTTAAGTAACGTTATTTAATGTTAATAAATGGAACAATAGAAGTAGCTAACCACTCATGGCAAAGAAAATTAAAAGAGATGGATTGGGAACGCCAACATATACGTGCGCGTTTAAGGATACCGCTTCATTTATTTTAAGAATATGTACAAAAGATTTAATATTGTTTATTGCTGAATATGTACTTGATTGATTTAATGTTTATATATGTGAAATGAACAATGCAATTCATTAATAATACGTAGAATATTAAAGCACACGAGGAGACAAGATGGTATTGTATTTTGTGAGTGACGATGGTTTTACATAAGAAACTGAAGAAATAAGACCCTGGTTGTAGCTGTAGTGAACTTAATGTAAAAAAAATGGAATACCTGTATGTATGTTTTAATTAATGTTATTTAATGTTAATAAATGGAACACTAGAAGTAGCTAACCACTAATGGTAAAGAATTAAGGCGAGATGATTGGGAACGTCAACATATGAACGGTAAGTGCGTACATGTGAAAATATATCGTCATTTCTCAACATATGAATATGAAAGCAACAGTTCTGTTCATATACGTTTTAAATAATATTTACGAATGTAAAACTAAAATTCTATTCACCAATGGCGGTAAAGTCTAAAACATAAGGACAGCCGATGAATATTGTGTGAGTTTTTACTCATATGACAAAGTCATCAGGTTCAACTCTGGCTGAAGCTGTAGCTTTCCATAAAGCTGTTGCTGAAACTGTTACTGAACCTGAAGTTGATGTTGAAACTGTTTATGATGCTGAATTTGATGTACAGTAGTTAAGTTGATGGTTTAGGCCAGGGGTGGGCAACCCTTGGCACGCGTGCCAAACATGGCACGCTAACGGCTTCTTTCCAGCACGCGAGACCCGGGCTCACCTCAATAAAAAAAAACCTTTATATGGCAACCGCATGCCGCCTTGGCGGCAGCGGGTGGAAGGATTGTTTCCCGTTCTGTTGTTAAATAATTAGCCATGCGGCCAGACGTGGTGTGACTCCTTTACCATCATTAATATTTTATATATTTTTTCGAGTTTTGCAGTTTCGCAAAGAATTTATCGGTTAGCAAAATCCAAGTTCAGCTATATGAATGTTTAAATTTAATTAAAAGAAAAACAAATATTACACCAAGATCTGTAATAATTATCTGGCTATCAGAGATTGCATTAAAAACATTATATCAAAAGTCAACCTCTTTTAGATCACTGGGTCATTATATGGCACATTAACTTAAAAGGTGTCTTAACTTTCATGGAAGGGAACATGGCTTTTGTGCTCAGTGTCCCATAAATGTCACATGCATATCCGTTCTCTCTAATCATTGTTCCTCTGGTGGTGAATGTGTGAAGTGTGAACCAGCAAAGTAAACATAGCAAGAGGGAGAATCGCTGACCACGTGCAAGTAAGTTATTATTTACTGTCCAAATTATCAGCTGTCATAGTGTTTGTCATGCTTACCCATAAATTTATCGATGTTCCTAAGACACTGCTGAATCTGTATACTCCTGTGTACAAGGAAAATTTGGCGCAACTTACCTTAGCAAGGCGATTTAAATTTTGCCCCTAAAATGTGACCTTTTTTAAGCTGAATAATGGATCTCACCCCGCTTAAGTGAGTAAAGCAAACCTTTGCTGAAAATTTTATGAACTTGTTGGTAGTGAGTATATTTATGGAGCGTGACATATCTGGCACACTGGTCAGAAGGTCCAAAAGAGGTTAATGAAGCCTGTTCTTCAGCATACTGTATGTGCCATAAACATAAGTTATTATTAAAGCTAAGGGAAATGTATTATTAATATTCAGGATTATGAAGTGTTATCTGCACGTGATCAGATAGCATGCATGCCTTTCTCGTTGATTTGCATTGTGTAGGCATGCCTATAATTGTACCAATTTATTTTATTTTTTATTTTTTTTATTATCCACCAACTGATTTTCATAAACCTTGGTATATGTATGCAGAGAGTGATTGTGAAGAGAATGTCTGAGTCCACAAGTCTCTGTCCACATTTTTACACCCCATGAACCGGTTTTGGTTATATTTACTTTTAACACCAACAGCTATTTCATGTTTTTCGTGTGGTTATATAGTAGAATACATTAATACAAGACTATTTTCTTTTGTAACACTTTTGGCCAAAATGTATAATAACCGAGATATTATTTTTTTTATAATAATGCTTCATAAAATAATAACTCAGGTATTGTGCATTTTGGCCAAAGGTGTTATAGAAGAAAATAATCTTGTATTAAGCATTCTACTATAATACTATGTGAATACAGAATATATATATACAGTGACCCCTCGGTTAACGAACTCAATTCGTTCCAGAAGGTCGTTCGTTAACCGAAAAGTTCGTTAACCGAAACCATTGTTTCAATGTGTTTTTGGGTAATTGGTTCCAGCTCACCGAAAATTTCCTAAATTCAACAAAAATGGTAGAAAAGTTCACTTACTTTGAGGTGTGTTTGTAGAAGGCTCCTGGATGATGATGATGATGATGATGGGATTTAGAATGGGGGTGGAGAAGAAGGAAGAAGAGAAGGCATTGGGGTGGAAGAGAAGTCACCCCATGGCGCCATTTCACCCATAAAATTTTAGCTCTCGGTGTAATTCAAGATTATTTTCTTTAAATCAACACTGCACTGCATTATATATTGTCAATACAGTTTTACCCCGCCTAACGCGGTTTCACTTAACGCGTTTTCGCATATACGCGGTGCCTTGCCAAAGCTGAACTTTCACTTAACGCGGATTTTTTCCACATATACGCGGTGAGTGTCCGAGACGCTATTTTTAGATTTGCCCCACCCGCCACCCTGCCTGACTGCCTGTTTTAGCTCATAAAATTCATACAAATTACCAGGCCAGAATATAATTTACATTGCTGGAATTCTTATAATTTGGTGATCATTTTGAATATAAACATCATATATTTTGCTTTAAACTTACAATTTTTAGATAAAAATTTTTCTCTAGGTAACTATGGTATCTTTTGTCCAAAATATATGACATTTATATTCAAAATATTCCTGGTCTTACAAGGAATCCAGCAATGTCAATTATATTATCCTAACTTTAGTTTGAGGTATTATTTATTAAAATTTAGTGGTTATCCCACACATCTCCTTGGGACGGTTGGTGGGGGGTGGGGGGGGAGGGAGGGACCGACCGACCGACCATCTGTTACCCTGTGAAGAATTATTATTTTTTTTTATTAACTGAAGATATTTGTTTTAGCTCATAAAATTCATACAAATTACCCGGTCAGAATGTAATTTACATTGCTGGAATTCTTATAATTTGGTGATCATTTTGAATATAAACATCATATATTTTGCTTTAAACTTACAATTTTTAGATAAAATTTTTTCTCTAGGTAACTATGGTATCTTTTGTCCAAAATATATGACATTTATATTCAAAATATTCCTGGTCTTACAAGGAATCCAGCAATGTCAATTATATTATCCTAACTTTAATCTGAGGTATTATTTAATACTAAATGTTAAAAACTCTGGAAGGGAGGATTGGTGGGGGGTGGGGGGGAGGGTTGGGACTGACCGCGCGGTTGGAAGAGGGGGGGAGGCAAGGTGGGGTACTTTGATTGACAGATAGTGTCGTGAAGATTATTTTTTTTTTATTAACTGAAGATATTTGTTTTAGCTCATAAAATTCATACAAATTACCCGGTCAGAATATAATTTACATTGCTGGAATTCTTATAATTTGGTGATCATTTTGAATATAAACATCATATATTTTGCTTTAAACTTACAATTTTTAGATAAAAATTTTTCTCTAGGTAACTATGGTATCTTTTGTCCAAATTATATGACATTTATATTCAAAATATTCCTGGTCTTACAAGGAATCCAGCAATGTCAATTATATTTTCCTAACTTTAGTTTGAGGTTATCCCACACATCTCCTTGGGACGGTTGGTGGGGGGTGGGGGGGGGAGGGAGGGACCGACCGACCATCTGTTAGCCGGCTGTGTAGTGTGAGAGGGGGAGGGAGTTGAGTCCATTATTTGAATGGACATTAACTTGGCGACTGTATTTCTCTATTTCTCTTAAGTATTAATTGTGTGCATTTACCATCATAAAATTAAGATGTTATTTTTACTACAACATAGGTATGTGCCTTCAAAAAGTGGAGTTTGGGGGTCGGGCCGGTTTCTATTGGAATTAATCCCATATGTTCTGTTGTTCACTTAACGCGGATTTCACTTAACGCGGGACCCTCTGGGTTCAATTGACCGCGTTAAGTGGGGTACAACTGTATTTATATTTTTTAATAATTTATAAATTAATGTCTCTGTTATTATGCATTTCTACCAAAAGTGTTACAAAAGAAAATAGTTTTGTATTAACGCATTCTACTATATAACCACACAAAAATCATGAAATAGCTGTTGGTGTTAAAAGTAAGTATAACTTAAAGTTGGAAAGTGTGCGAAGAGAGCAATTATTTTTTTACACATCATATGATTGCTTTCTACCCCTTATTTACAGATTGTACAGAATGTCACGACCACCAGCCAAGAAACGATGTCATACAAATGAAGAGGATATTAGAGAATTTAAAGAATACTGGACTGAAAAATTTGGCATGATTAAGAAAGATAATAAAGCATTATGCATTTTATGTTCTGAATCAGTTGTTTGTAGGACTTCTTCTGTGAAGAGACATTTTGAAACTGTTCATAAAAACTTAAGTAATGTAACTGAGCAAGAACGAAGAGAATTAATTTCTCGTGAAATGATTAAGACAAAAAAACAGTCTGATGTTTTGATGAAATTTATTTCAGGTAGGCCAAGTTCCAACTTAGTTGCTGCTGGTTTTGAGGTTTCAAAAGTTATTGCCCAACATGGAAAGCCACTCAGTGATGGGGAGTATATTAAAGAAGCATGGCTAGAATGTGCTCCTTTCCTTTTTGATAACCTTTCAGAAAAGGACAAGATTATTCAGCGCATTAAAGATTTGTCTGTGAGTAGAAAAACAGTTAAGGATAGGATACTTAAGATGGAAATGAATACAACTGACCAATTAACAAAGGATTTAGCTTCATATAAGTTCTTTTCTATTTGTGTTGATGAAAGCACAGATATTACATCATCAGCTAGGCTAGCAATTTTTTCTCGATTTTGTAGGGATGATGAGGTATGCGAAGAGATGATTAACCTTGTAACACTACCTGAGCGTACCACTGGGGCTGACATATGTAAAGCAGTTGTGAACGAATTATCTATTCGACAAATTGACATTTCAAAAGTAGTATCCGTCACAACAGATGGTGCACCCAGTATGATTGGTAAGGAAGCAGGATTTGTAAATCTGTTTGCAAAACATGTTGGTCATCCGCTGATAGGTTTTCATTGCATCATACATGAGGAGGCTTTATGTGCTAAAGCTGGTCTAAAGGAACTTCAAGAAGTGATGCAAACAGTCACCAAGGTTATTAATTACATTTCTGCACGTGCCTTAAATAAAAGACAATTTCGGAATTTATTGAATGAGGTGGATTCGGTGTACAAAGGACTAACAATGTACAACAATGTTCGTTGGCTTAGTCGAGGATTTGTTTTGAAACGATTTGTTGAATGCATGGATGAGATAAATCTCTTTCTGATTAACCAACAAATGTCTTATAAAGAAATGTCTGACATCGTGTGGATTTGTAAACTAATGTTTTTTGCAGATTTATGTGAACATTTAAATGACTTAAATGTTAAATTACAAGGCTCTGGTAAGACACTTGATGTTATGTTTGATTACATAAAGGCATTTGAAATGAAACTAGGAGTTTTTAAGAGGGATGTAGATAGTGAAAGATTTAGATACTTTCCAAACCTGAAGAAATACATCAATGATCTCACAAAGGATGACAAAACAGACTGCCAGTGTCTTCAGAAGCTATTTGTAAACATCATTGAGTCAACTGTTGAGCAGTTCTCAACAAGATTTGCTAGGTTCAGAGAATTAGAAGAGACTGCAAAATTCATTAAGTTTCCAGACAGTATAAAACTGGATGAACTAAACTTGCAGAAGTTTTCATGGATAGATATGGATGATTTTGAAATGCAATTGATTGAATTTCAAACTAGCTCAATTTGGAGGCAGAAATTTGTTGAGCTTAGAGCTGACTTGGAAAGTATTGAAAAGGATCGATTAGAGAAGGGAGTAAGAGAGAGAAATGCCGAAAACGAGGTACTGATGACTTGGAATACTATTCCAGAAACTTTTGTCTGTTTAAAAAAACTTGCAACAACATTACTAACCATTTTTTCATCTACATATTCTTGTGAATCATTGTTCTCAGTGATGAACTCTGTTAAGTCTCATAATAGAAGTAGCCTTACTGATGAAACTAGTAGCGCATGTATATCTCTCAAGGTTACAAAATATAAACCGGATATAAATTATCTATCATCAGGGATGCAGCAGCAGAAGTCTCATTGATTCTAAATAAAGAAAAGGTTCACAATTATTCGTTCCCTAATTTTCATTTGATGTATTCTGTTAAAAATATTAAGGATTCGCTTTTGTTTAACCCTTTAGGTGCGTAATTAAATTTCGCGCCGGTTCCTGAAAAGTGTCAATTATCCTGCCAAAAATGAATTTCATATAATCACATTTTCTATATGTTTTTCCTAGAGAACTTTTAGTATATTTTCCAAATCTGGAACAAAAATTCACATATGTGTGCAAATTTTAGAGAAAAAATGACATTTATACCCAAAAATGCAGGAAATTGGTATAAATCAATGTCTGGTATATGGCAAATAAATTTAATCAATTTGGTTACTAAACAGCAAATTTAGATATGTATTACATATTCAGATAATATCAAACAAAATATTACAAAAATAAGCTATATTGCATTCAGGAAATACTCCTATACCTCAATACATAATATTTCCGCATGTCGTCTCATTTGGGGAAGTTTTTTCAAGGCCGTGGGATATCCCCGCTTGTCGCATTTAATTAATATAATATTTTGGGCGGGTTTACCCGCATGTCGCATCCAAAGGGTTAATATAATACAGTGTGTATTTTTGTAGGTAAAATAACTTTTATATTTTCTCTGTGGTTTTTATGCATCATTCATAAAGGATTAAGAATCAATAAAAGAATATCTTTAGTTTTATATCCTTTTATTGTGTTTTAGTCGAGTAAATCGATATTGAGCTTGGTATTGTAATGTACTGAAAAAAGTTTACAAAAACTAATGGCTGAATGATCTGATAAACAAATCAAAAATATTGTTTACTCTTTTGCTGATGCTAAAAATAACGTCTTTAAATTGTGTGGATGTATATGACAACTAGATTTACACTGAAATGCTAATATAAAACATCCACGCTAACAACAGGGAAGAACAACCACTAAGTAAAAATTCTGTCACTAATTTTTACATTCATTCAATATCCCATGATTTATAAAATCACTCTTACAAAACTCTCTGATTTTACCACCCCGGTGTGATTTCTGATTATTTGAAAAGGTTCTCCCATTACGTAAAAGATACCAAATAATATGTGACCCGGAAATTTTGGTTGGCACGAGAGAAAATTTTGTATCAAAGATTTGGTCGATTTTGGCACACACACTCAAAAAGGTTGCCCACCCCTGGTTTAGGCCATCGAATAATAAAGCTGTCAAAAGAACCTTGCACAGCTGCTTACTTTTCTCATTATTTATATCTTTATGTAGAGGTCATTTGTGTTTATTTAAATTTTAATGCTTTGTTCTGTTAATGGATCCCCTTCAGAAAATATGTTCATTGCTTGCTCCATATAATATCCACAGACCTCTCGCCTTTTTCATATCGTTTTAACACATCTAGTTTCTCGGCTAAGCTTAGACACTTTCTATTAGCTTTTGAAACAACACTACCATCACTTGCTCTCTTGCTCATGTTGAATAGGGATGCAAAAATGCTGTAAGAAACCCAAGAAAGTTTTTCTCCAGTTCCTGTTCCAGATGCGTGAAAACAAAAGGCCCGCCAAGCTCTGACTGTTGTTTACCACTCATTAGCAAGGCAGCTTCTTTGTGTATGGTGCTCTTCATTTTTTTTTTACAGTAAATTTTTATTTTTTTTATAATAGATATCGGGATTTAGTTATTGTTAATATGAAAATGTAATTTTATTTTATTTCTATTATATTGTGGTCGTAAATACGGATGAAATAAGGATGTAAACTGAATTGGGTCCTAAATTATCTAGGGTTTCAAATACGAAAAGTTGTTGGTCGAACCGTTATTATCCTAGGCTTCCCTGTATATAATATTTATCCAATTTAATAACTATACATTGAGATCAGACAATATAAAGGTAATCTTTCCTCCGTCAGTGATCTCACACTAATGACATAGAGGTTTATCTTTGGATAGAGTTATTGGATAGCAATATTTGGAATGATGTTGCGAGAAACAAATACCCGAGTTATTAATGCATACATAAAACCCGCCTCTGAAAGTGCGTAGGTTATATATGAATTTTTTATTTGGCAGGGCTTGCCATCAAACATCCACCATGGCTCAGTCAATCAACGATGCAAGATGCACTCGACGAATAACGAGCCAAGTAAGGAAAATCGTATTGAATATCTACAAGTATCTCCGATATCAAGATGTACAACAAAGTGAAACTGACATCGAGCTAAGGACTGCCTCTGTTACGGGGATCTCCGTTCGATCTCTTCACAGAATAAAACAGCAACACAGAGTTGGTGTAATAAAATCTCCACCTTCTAGGACCAGGATATCGCCAGTGATGGGAACGGTGGATGATTTTGATAAGGACTGTATACGACGAGAGGTACTCGCTTTCTATGAGAGGGGTGAAATTCCAACCGTGAACGCTCTGCTGAAAAGGGTGAAGAAACCACCTGTTAGATTCTCTGGCGCCTATTCTTCACTCCACAAGATTGTGAAACAACTTGGGTTTCGTTTTAAGAAAGTACAAAGTGGCAGATGCATTTTAATGGAAAGAAATGATCTTGTTGTTGCAAGAAACAAATACCTGAGACTCATTGCTGAAAACAGAAAATCCAGCAGCCCAAGGCCAGAAATATATTTAGACGAAACTTGGGTAAACCAAAACGAGTGTTGGACAATGGCTGATGGATCTGTAGACCCAAAACTGAAAACCGGGAAAGGAGCTAGATATATTATTCTGCATGCTGGTGGGGAAGATGGATTTGTACCTGGGGCTTTTTTATTTTTTAGATCAAGCAATGGTAATAAGGGGGATTACCATGACAGCATTAATCACACATGCTTCCAGTCTTGGTTCCAGACACAGTTACTCCCAAACATTCCAGCTCATTCTCTCATAGTGATGGATAATGCATCATATCATTCTCAAATTTTAAATAAAGCACCAGCCAGTAATTCCAAGAAATGTGAAATTATCCAGTGGCTAACAGAACACAATATTGCTCATGACCCATCCCATACAAAATTTGAACTTCTTAGTCTTGTCAAATCACACAAAAATAAGCAGGTATATGAAGTTGACCAAATAGCCTGTGATGCTGGTCATGAAGTACTTAGACTTCCCCTTTATCATTGTCAGCTTAACCCCATAGAATTAATTTGGGCTAAAGTAAAGACTGAAGTGAAAAAGTACGATTCAAATACCAACCAGACGTTAAAAGGGGTTGAAGAAATAACTAAGAGTGCAATAGACAGAGTAACTTCACAAGACTGGAAGAAATGTATATGTCATACAAGACTGGTAGAAGATGAGTATAGAAGGAAAGACATTGCTCTTGAACATCTAACAGACAATTTGGTGATAAACACCGATGATGACAGTAGTGAATCTGACAATGATGAATGAGGTAATCACAGTTTATGTAATAAACTAGATACCGTAAATTGCTGTGTATAAGTCGACATTTTAAGCTTGAAAATATCTCTCCAAAACCAGGGTTCGACTTATACTCAGAGTATAAAATGTGAAGCTGTACCACATAGTGGTAAACAAGTGGAACAGCCTGCCTAACACTGCATCACTAACTCTCGTGGCCTGCCGCTAATATTTCCTACTGAAATTCATGTTTGGTAAACTTATTTAACATAGACATTATAATAAAATAGTAAATTCCAGTACAGTATAATATATATATACAGTGGGGCATGCTATAACGAACGGATCCTACTATGAATATTCCTATAACGAACGGTTTTATCTATAAAATTGAGAATGCTATAACGAACGAAACTCCTACAACGAACATAATTTAAATTTTTTTTTTTCTAATTTATTGTTTTATTATTACAAATATTAATGATATTCTTTATTTCAGGGGTATAGATGCATATTTATGCACTTTTTAAAATTTTTACAATTTTATATTATATTTTTCAGTGTTAAGTGGTTGTATTTGGGGGCCTGGAACGGATTAATCCTATAACAAACGATTGCTATAACGAACAAGGTTCTAGAACCAATTAGATTCGTTATAGCATACCCCACTGTGTGTGTGTATATATATATATATATATATATATATATATATATATATATATATATATATATATATATATATATATATATATATATATATATATATATATATATATATATACAGTCAACCCTCACATTACGCGGTCCCGCATTCCGCGGTTCACCGTTAACGCGGTGCCCTGCCGGAACCTAACATGCTCACATTCCGCGGTGCGTGTACCCCATTACGCGGAGAGCGGCTGGCAAGCCGCGCCATTTTTGGATCCAAACCTCCCGCCATCCGCCATGTTGTGTAAGAGGCGCGAAAATGGTGCGCACAAGGTCGCCCAGTCATCAAAACATTACCAGTTCTTCACCCGCCACCCACTACAGCCGGCCCAAGTCAGTGATAGTGATAATTATAGTGAGGATATGGACTTATATGAACTTTGGGGGTTTGACAAAGAGGCCCTGCAAGCCTCTGTGGTGGATAGTGATACAATTGATACAAGTGATAAGGTGCCAATAATCTGCCCTCTGCCTCGGAACCAACCGCCCATCCCCGTGTGCCCAGCCATCTTTTCTACTAATGTAAGTGTTAAAAAACCTAATATTATTGATATTTCTCTTAATTATTAATTGTGTGTGCATGCCATCATAAAGTTAAGATAATATTTTTACTACAACATAGTTGTGTGTCGTCAAAAAGTGGAGTTTGGGGGTCGGCCTGGACTCTATTTCAATTAATCCCATATGTTATGTTATTCACTTTACGCGTTCCTCACTTTCCGCGGTACCCTCCGGGTTACATTAACTGCGTAAAGTGAGAGTTAACTGTATGTGTGTGTGTATATATATATATATATATATATATATATATATATATATATATATATATATATATATATATATATATATATATATATATATATATATATATATATATATATATATATATATTGATAAAATCACATGGGAAAATTTTATCAAGATTTATCTTATCCACGTTTTCATTGTGGATTTACATGATATATATATATATATATACAGTTGTACCCCACTTAACGCGGTCAATTGAACCCAGAGGGTCCCGCGTTAAGTGAAAACCGCGTTAAGTGAATAACAGAACATATGGGATTAATTCCAATAGAACCCAGCCCGACCCCCAAACTCCACTTTTTGACGACAAATAACTATGTTGTAGTAAAAATAACATCTTAATTTTATGATGGTACATGCACACAATTAATACTTAAGAGAAATAGAGAAATACAGTCGCCAAGTTAATGTCCATTCAAATAATGGACTCAACTCCCTCCCCCTCTTCTCACACTACACTCACTGGCTCTTCCCTCTGAGAAATTTTTGGGGGAAAACCAGGTATAGTAATAAATAATTCCTCAAACTAAAGTTAGGATGATATAATTGACATTGCTGGATTCCTTGTAAGACCAGGAATATTTTGAATATAAATGTCATATATTTTTCACAAAAGATAACATATTTACTCAGAATAAACTTTACATCAAAAATTTGTATGTCTAATGCAAAATCTATGATGTTTATATTCAAAATGATCAGCAAATTGTAAGAATTCCAGCAATGTAAATTATATTCTGGCCGGATAATTTGTATGAATTTTATGAGCTAAAACAAATATCTTCAGTTAATAAAAAAAAAAATATATTCTTCAACACTATCTGTCAATCAAAGTACCCCACCTTGCCTTCCCCCCCCTCTTCCAACCGCGTGGTCAGTCCCAACCTTCCCCCCACCCCCACCAATCCTCCCTTCCAGAGTTTATAACATTTAGTATTAAATAATACCTCAGATTAAAGTTAGGATAATATAATTGACATTGCTGGATTCCTTGTAAGACCAGGAATATTTTGAATATAAATGTCATATATTTTGGACAAAAGATAACATAATTACCTAGAGAACAATTTTTATCTAAAAATTGTATGTTTAATGCAAAATATATGTTGTTTATATTCAAAATGATCACCAAATTATAGGAATTCCAGCAATGTAAATTATATTCTGACCGGGTAATTTGTATGAATTTTATGAGCTAAAACAAATATCTTCAGTTAAAAAAAAAAATAATTCTTCACCGGGTAACAGATGGTCGGTCGGTCGGTCCCTCCCTCCCCCCACCCCCCACCCCCCACCAACCGTCCCAAGGAGATGTGTGGGATAACCACTAAATTTTAATAAATAATACCTCAAACTAAAGTTAGGATAATATAATTGACATTGCTGGATTCCTTGTAAGACCAGGAATATTTTGAATATAAATGTCATATATTTTGGACAAAAGATAACATACTTACTCAGATTAAACATTTTATCTAAAAATTGTATGTTTAATGCAAAAAATATGTTGTTTATATTCAAAATGATCACCAAATTATAAGAATTCCAGCAATGTAAATTATATTCTGGCTGGGTAATTTGTATGAATTTTATGAGCTAAAACAGGCAGTCAGGCAGGGTGGCGGGTGGGGGGTGGTGCGAATCTAAAAATAGCTCTCGAGCCGGACACTCACCGCGTATATGATGAAAAATGCCGCGTTAAGTGAAAGTTCAGCTTTGGCAAGGCACCGCGTATATGCGAAAACGCGTTAAGTGAAAGCGCGTTAAGCGGGGTAATACTGTATATATATATATATATATATATATATATATAGATATATATATATATATATATATATATATATATATATATATATATATATATATATATATATATATATATATATATATATATATATATATATATATATATATATATATATATATATATATATATATATATATATATATATATATATATATATATATATATATATACACATATACAGTTAACCCTCACTTTACGCGGTTAATGTATATATATATATATATATACACACACACACACACACACACACACACACACATGGAGTCTGCATTTACTCGGCTTTTGTTTACGCGTTTGGTCACTTACGCGGTGCCTTGCCAGAATGAAATGCTTTAATTACGCGGTAAATTTGGTCATTTACGTGGGTGAAGTATAATTTGTTTTCTGTATTTACTGAAGATATATATATTTTAGCTCATAAAATTCATACAAATTACCCGGCCAGAATATAATTTACATTGCTGGAATTCTTATAAGATTGTGATTATTTTAATTATAAACATCATAAAATTTGCATTAGACATACAAATTTTAGATCTAATTTAAGAATTTTGATTAGAAAGAGCAAAAATTTTATATTTTGTGCAAAATATATGACATTTATATTCAAAATATTCCTTGTCTTGCAAGGAATCCAGCAATGTCAATTATATTATCCTAACTTTAGTCAGAGGTATTATTTATTACTAAAAATATAAGCCTACTGTTTTCACCCAAACATTTCTCAGAGAGGGAGGAGCCAGCGAGCGTGGGAAGAGGGGGGGGGAGTTGAGTCCATTATTTGAATGGACATTAACCAGCGACTGTATTTCTCTTAAATATTAATTGTGTGTGCATACCATCATAAAATTAAGATGTTATTTTTACGACAACGTAGGTATTATGTCGGAAAAAGTGGAGTTTGGGGGTCGGCCCCGTCTTTATTTCAATTAATCCCAACTGTACTGTTATTTCATTTACGCGTTTCTCGTTTTACGCGGGCCTCCACGGGTTCAATTGACCGCATAAATGCAGACTCCACTGTTTTTATATATATATACGTACAGTGGTCCTGAGGTTAATGAAGGGTTAGCTTAACAAAATTTCTGTTAACGAATTGCCTTCCATAAGAATCTTCAATTCGGTTAACTAACAAAAATTTGATTAACGAAATCCTTACGAACATCACGTTTTGTTGTGAGCCTCAGCTGATGGGCTAGTCTGCCAATTCAGTTATTCAGTAATCTGTTCTATGTTTACATTCGTTTCCAAGTGGAGTAAATATCAAGAAAATTGTGTTTGTCACTATTTGTGCATTTTTTTATATTAAAATTATTGGTCATTCTAAAATTTAGCCATCCAAGCTCTGTCTACATAAAGTTTTCCAACTACTGTATTATTTTTGGCTCGATATATGTAACTTTATTCATTTATTGAAACTCATTTACATGCACACACTGTCCTAAGGACAAAGCTGTACTGTATAAGTAATCAAAATAATGTACAAAATGAATACTAAAATTTTAGTCTAGTGCAAACTATTGCATGTTTACATTCAAATTAATCACTATCTTATAAGAATTCCAGCAATGTAAATTATATTCTCCCCCAGTCATTTCTATGAAATTTTATAACCAAAAAACAAAAACTCAATCTAAAAGACATAAATAAACAAATAAATACTTCACTAGACTTTTGGCGCTAACTGTCAAACATGTCACTGTCACCCCTCCCTCCCCCCCCCCCTCTCAGCAAGGGTTTGGTGGTTTTCAGTAGGCTTTAAGTTTTTATCTTATATTCTGTAATATCACAGACTAAAGTTAGGAGAATATAATTTGCATTGCTGGAATCCTTGCAAGACAGCGAATAATTTGAATATAAACTTCATATATTTTGCACAAGAGATAAAACTTTTAGTACATTAGTGTACAGTACGGTAGTACATTTTATAATGTAAAGTTTTTCTACTGTATTTTTGTGTAGATTTGCATAAATTTCTTCATTTATTTTCATTCATTAAATGCACAAACCATACTAAAAGGTTGTACCTCTCTAGTCCGGCATTCTGTGGTCCGGAAACTCCCGTGGTCCGGAACGATTTTAGTTTGTCCAATAGGTAGATAAGCAGGTTTTTTTTTTTTTACTTATCTCAATTATTATTATTATTACAGGAGTATTAAATTTTTGCCCCTCAGGCCCCAATGTGGGTCAGTGACCTATGCCCGGGTGGGCTAATCCCCGTAAAAAACAACAACAAAGCCGCGGGAAATTAAGGTTTGTTTACATCCGGCAGTTCGGCTGCTCTCTCTCTCTCTCTCTGCTTGTCTATACAGATTACAACATCTAACCCTTCAATATATATGAGCAGTAAATAAGTGTTGCTTTCATATTCTTACGTAGAGTAATGACGATATGTTTTCATATGTGCGCACTTACATACGCGCACTCACTTTTTTTTTACCATTAATGGTTAGCTACTTATATTGTTCCATTTATTAACATTAAATAACATTACAGGTACTTCAAACAACCATATTATTTTTTTTACATTAATTTTACTACAGCTACAATCAGGGTCTTATTTTCTTCAGCTTTATATGTAGAACCAATCAGTCAATGGTTTTGTAAGCTTTAACATAAACAATGCCGGCAGCCGTCTCGTCTTCTCGTGTGTTTTAATATTCCACGTATTATTAATTAATTGTACTGTTAATTTTGCACACACAAACATTAATTCAATAAAAATAAATTCAGAAACATTAATTAAAATATATATGAACAGTAAATAAGTGTTGCTTTCATATTCTTATGTAAAGTAATGACGATATGTTTTCACATGTGCGCACTTACATACGCGATCTCTCTTTTTTTCTTTACCATTATCGTTAGCTACTTCTATTGTTCCATTTATTAACATTAAATAACATTACTTAAAATAACCATATTAATTTTACTACAGCTACAACCAAGGTCTTATTTTCTTCAGTTTTATATGTAGAACCAGTCAGTCACTGGTTTTGTAATCAACGAAAACAATGCTGTGTCATTTCCTCGTGTTGTAATATTTTACGTATTATTAATGAATTGTATTGCTCATTTTGCACACATAAACATTAATTCAATACAAAAGACATTCAGTAATAAACAATAATGAATCTTTTGTACATAAGAGAAATGACGCTGTTTACACGATTATGCACGTCGTCTGCACGTTGGCGGGCCGTTCAAACCCGTCGAAATTCAAGTTTCCGCGTCAAAATTTGTATTTATTTATTTTTTGTGTGTTCCAATAAAATACGTTGAATTAAAAACTCGCGAAATTTGAGAAGCTACTATACGACATTTAACCCTTCAATATGTCTTCAAAGAGACCATGATGCAGAGAAAGTGGTGCTAGTGCTTCCAAGCATAAGCAAAAATCACTATCTATCCAGATAAAGGGTGAATTTGCATGGTCCGGCAATTTCCATGGTCCGGCACCGGTCAGGTCCCGAGGTTGCCGGACTAGAGAGGTACAACCTGTAAAAGAAACGTAAAAGAAATATATGACCTAAGTGCAAACCTGTAGTGTACATGTACTAAATGATAACGGTATTCTAAAATTGTTATGTCTAGTGCAAATTATAGCTTGTTTATATTCAAATTAATCACTATCCTGTAAGAATCTCAGCAATGTAAATTATATTCTTCCAGGTCATTTCACTGGCATTTTATAAGAGAGAAGCTTAGTCACTTAAGTATTGATAAATAAATAAATAAATACACATTAGACCTTGGGCGCCAACTGTCAAACGTATCACCTCACCTCCCACTCCCCCCCCCCCCCCCCCCCCCAGAGTTTTGAAGCACAGTTTTTATCTTATATAATATCTCAGACTAAAGTTAGGAGAATATAATTTGCATTGCTGGAATCCTTGCAAGACAGCGAATAATTTGAATATAAACGTCATATATTTTGCACAAGAGATAAAATTAATCACCTGTATCACATTACAGTAGTGATTTAAGA
>NW_024716319.1:0-13960 GCF_018991925.1 Homarus americanus | reverse complement strand
TAAATGGCATTAAACTAACTTCAAATGGTGTTAAGCTAACTTTAAATGGCGTTAAACTAACTGCAAATGACGTTAAACTAACTTCAAATGGCGTTAAACTAACTTCAAATGGCATTAAACTAACTTCAAATGGCGTTAAAGTAACTTTAAATTGTGTTCAACTAACATTAAATAGCGTTCAACTAACTTTAAATGGCATTAAATAAACTTTAAAGGCATTAAACTAACTTCCAATGGTGTTCACCTAACTTTAAATGGCGTTCAACTTACTTTAAATGGCATTGAACAAACTTTAAATGGAGTTAAACTAACTTAAATGGCGTTGAACTAACTTGAAATGACAAAAAACTAACTTTAAATGGCATTAAACTAACTTTAAATGGCATTAAACTAACTTCAAATGTCATTAAACTAACTTCAAAAGGCATTAAACTAAGTTTAAATGGCATTAAACTAACTTCAAATCGCGTTAAACTAACTTTTAATGGCGTTAAACTAACTGCAAATGACGTTAAACTAACTTCAAATGGCGTTAAACTAACTTGAAATGACGTATAACAAACCTTAAATGACGTTAAACTAACTTTAAATGTCATTAAACTAACTTCAAATGGTGTTAAACTAACTTCAAAAGGTGTTAAACTAACTTTAAATGGCATTAAACTAACTTGAAATGGGGTTAAACTAACTGTAAATGGCGTTAAACGTGCTTGAAATGGCAGTAAACGTTCTTCAAATGGCGTTAAAATAACTTCAAATGGCGTTAAACTAACTTTAAATTGCATAAACAAACTTCAAATAGCGTGAAACAAACGTTAAATAACGTTATATGCGTTTCAAATATCGTTAAACTAACTCCAAATGGCATTAAACTAACTTCAAATGGTGTTAAACTAACTTCAAATGGCGTTAAACTAACTTCAAATGGCATTAAACTAACTTCAAATGGTGTTCAACTAACATTAAATAGCGTTCAACTAACTTCAAATGGCGTTAACTAACTTCAAATGGCGCTAAACAAACTTTAAATGCCATTAAGCTAACTTCAAATGGCGTTAAACTAACTTCAAATAGCGCTAAACTAACTTTAAATGCCATTAAACTAACTTCAAATGGTGCTAAACTAACTTCAAAAGGTGTTAAGCTAACTTTAAATGGCATTAAACTAACTTGAAATGGCGTTAAACTAACTTTAAATGGCGTTTAACATGCTTCAAATGGCAGTAAACGTTCTTCAAATGGCGTTAAACTGACTTCAAATGGCGTTAAACTAACTTTAAATGACGTTAAATTAACTTTAAATGTCGTTAAACTAAATTTAAATGGCATTAAACTAACTTCAAATGGCTTTAAACTAACTTCAAATGTCGTTAAACTAACTATAAATAGCGTTAAACTAACTGCATATGACGTTAAACTAACTTCAAATGGCGTTAAACTAACTTCAAATGGCGTTACACTAACTTCAACTGGCGTTAAACTAACTTCAAAAGGCGTTAAACTAACTTCAAATGACGTTAAACTAACTTCAAATGGCGTTCAACTAACTTCAAATGGCATTAAACTAACTTCACATATAGTTAAACTAACTTCAAATGGCGCTAAACTATCTTTAAATGGCATTAAATTAACTTGAAATTTCATTAAACTAACTTCAAATGGTGTTAAACTAACTTCAAAAGGTGTTAAACTAACTTTAAATTGCATTAAACTAACTTGAAAAGGCGTTAAGCTAACTTTAAATGGCGTTAAACGTGCTTCAAATGGCAGTAAACGCTCTTTAAATAGCGTTAACTAACTTCAAATGGCGTTAAACTAACTTTAAATGACAATAAATTAACATTAAATGGCCTTAAACTAACTTTAATTGGCGTTAAACGAACTTTAAATGGCGTTAGAGAAACATTAAATTGCGTGAAACAAGCTTTAAATGGCGTTAAATGCGCTTTAAATGGATTAAAAATAACTTTAAATGGTGTTAAACTAACTTCAAATGGCGTTAAACTAACTTCAAATGACGTTATACTAACTTTAAATGGGGCTAAACTAACTTTAAATAGCGTTCAACTAACATTAAATTGTGTTCAACTAACTTTTAAATGGCATTAAATATACTATAAATGGCATTAAACTAACTTCAAATGGTGTTCACCTAAATTTAAATGGCCTTCAAGTTACTTTAAATAGCGTTCAATTAACTATAAATGGCGTTTAACTAACTTTAAATGGCATTGAACGAGCTTTAAATGGCGTTAAACTAACTTCAAATGGAGTTAAACTAACTTCATATGGCGTTAAACTAACTTCAACTGGTGTTAAACTAACTTCAAAAGGCGTTAAACTAACTTCAAATGACGTTAAACTAACTTCAAATGGTGCTAAACTAACTTTAAATGGCATTAAACTAACTTGAAATGTCAAAAAACTAACTTTAAATGGCATTAAACTAACTTCAAATGGTGTTAAAGTAACTTCAAATGGCGTTAAACTAACTTCATTTGGCATTAAACAGTTTTTAAATGAAGTGAAACTAACTTTATATGGCGTTAAACGTGCTTCATATGGCAGTAAACGTTCTTCAAATGGCGTTAAACTAACTCTAGATAGCGTTCAACTTACTTTAAATAGCATTCAACTAACTATATATGGCGTTAAACTAACTTTAAATGGCATTGAACGAACTTCAAATGGCGTTAAACTAACTTCAAATGGCGTTAAACTAACTTCAAATGGCATTAAACTAACTTTAAATGGCGTTAAACTAACTTCAAATAGCGCTAAACTAACTTTAAATGGCATTAACATAACTTGAAATGACGTAAACCTTACTTTAAATGGCGTTAAACTTACTTTAAATGGCATTGAACGAACTTTAAATGGCGTTAAACTAACTTCAAATGGCGTTAAACTAACTTCAAATGGCGTTAAACTAACTTCAACTGGTGTTAAACTAACATTAAAGGCGTTAAACTAACATGAAATGACATAAAACTAACTTTAAATGGCATTAAACTAACTTTAAATGGCATTAAACTAACTTCAAATGGAGTGAAACTAACTTTAAATGACGTTAAATTAACATTAAATGGCGTTAAACTAAATTTAAATGGCATTAAACTAACTTCAAATGGCTTTAAACTAACTTCAAATGTCGTTAAACTAACTTTAAATGGCGTTAAACTAACTGCAAATGACGTTAAACTAACTTCAAATGGCGATAAACTAACTTTAAATGGTATTAAATTATCTTGAAATGACAAAAAACTAACTTTAAATGGCATTCAACTAACTTCAAATGGTGTTAAACTAACTTCAAATGGCGTTAAACTAACTTCATTTGGCATTAAACAGATTTTAAATGAAGTGAAACTAACTTTATATGGCGTTAAACGTGCTTCATATGGGAGTAAAAGTTCTTCAAATGGCGTTAAACTAACTCTAGATAGCATTCAACTTACTTTAAATACCATTCAACTAACTATATATGGCGTTAAACGAACTTTAAATGGCATTGAACGAACTTCAAATGGCGTTAAACTAACTTCAAATGACGTTAAACTAACTTCAAAGGCGTTAAACTAACTTCAAATGACGCTAAACTAACTTCAAATGGCGCTAAACTAACTCTAAATGGCATTAAACTAACTTGAAATGACATATAACTAACTTTAAATGGCATTAAACTAACTTTAAATGGCATTAAACTAACTTCAAATGGTGTTAAACTAACTTCAAAAGATGTTAAACTAACTTTAAATGGCAATAGACTAACTTCAAATGGCGTTAAACTAACTTCAAATGGCGTTACACTAACTTCAACTGGCATTAAACTAACTTCAAAAGGTGTTAAACTAACTTTAAATGGCATTAAACTAACTTTAAATGGCGTTTAACGTGCTTCAAATGGCAGTAAACGTTCTTCAAATTGCGTAAAACTAACTTTAAATGGCGTTAAACTAACTTTAAATGACGTTAAATTAACTTTAAATGGCGTTAAACTAAATTTAAATGGCATCAAACTAACTTCAAATGGCGTTAAACTAACTGCAAATGACGTTAAACTAACTTCAAATGGCGTTAAACTATTCAAATGTTGTTAAACTAACTTCAAAAGGCGTTAAACTAACTTTAAATGGCATTAAACTAACATCATATGGCATTAAACAAACTTCAAAAGGCGTTAAACTAAGTTTAAATGGTATTAAACTAACTTCAAATCGCGTTAAACTAACTTTTAATGGCGTTAAACTATCTGCAAATGACGTTAAAATAACTTCAAATGGCGTTAAACTAACTTGAAATGAAGTATAACTAACTTTAAATGGCGTTAAACTAACTTTAAATGGCATTAAACTAACTTCAAATGGTGTTAAACTAACTTCAAAAGGTGTTAAACTAACTTTAAATGGCATTAAACTAAATTGAACTGGCGTTAAACTAACTGTAAATGGCGTTAAACGTGCTTGAAATGGCAGTAAACGTTCTTCAAATGGCGTTAAAATAACTTCAAATGGAGTTAAACTAACTTTAAATTGCATAAACAAACTTCAAATAGCGTGAAACACACGTTAAATAGCGTTAAATGCGTCTCAAATATCGTTAAACTAACTTCAAATGGCATTAAACTAACTTCAAATGGTGTTAAGCTAACTTTAAATGGCGTTAAACTAACTGCAAATGACGTTAAACTAACTTCAAATGTCGTTAAACTAACTTCAAATGGCATTAAACTAACTTCAAATGGCGTTAAACTAACTTTAAATAGCGTTCAACTAACATTAAATAGCGTTCAACTAACTTTAAATGGCATTAAATAAACTTTAAACGGCATTAAACTAACTTCAAATGGTGTTCACCTAACTTTAAATGGCGTTCAACATACTTTAAATGGCATTGAACGAACTTTAAATGGCGTTAAACTAACTTGAAATGGCGATAAACTATCTTTAAATGGCATTAACCTAACTTGAACTGACGTAAACCTAACTTTAAATGGCGTTAAACTAACTTTAAATGGCATTAAACTAACTTCAAATGGCTTTAAACTAACTTCAAATGTCGTTAAACTAACTTTAAATGGCGTTAAACTAACTGCAAATGACGTTAAACTAACTTCAAATGGCGATAAACTAACTTTAAATGGTATTAAATTAACTTGAAATGACAAAAAACTAACTTTAAATGGCATTCAACTAACTTCAAATGGTGTTAAACTAACTTCAAATGGCGTTAAACTAACTTCATTTTACAGCTAAATGGATTCAAACACAAACTAACTTCTTATATGCATGCTAAACGTGCTTCATATGGGAGCAACGTTCTTCAAAAATGGCGTTAAACTAACTCTAGATAGCATCTGAACTTACTTTTAAATACCATTCAACTTAACTTTAAATGGCGTTCAACTTACTTTAAATGGCATTGAACGAACTTTAAATGGCGTTAAACTAACTTCAAATGGCGTTAAACAAACTTCAACTGGTGTTAAACTAACTTCAAAGGCGTTAAACTAACTTCAAATGACGCTAAACTAACTTCAAATGGCGCTAAACTAACTTTAAATGGCTTTAAACTAACTTGAAATGACATAAAACTAACTTTATATGGCATTAAACTAACTTTAAATGGCATTAAAGAAACTTCAAATGGTGTTAAACTAACTTCAAAAGGTGTTAAACTTACTTTAAATGGCATTAGACTAACTTCAAATGGCGTTAAACTAACTTCAAAATGGCGTTACAATTAACTTCAACTGGCATTAAATCCAAATTTCTGGGTGTTGCGTTAAACTAACTCCTTAAATGGCATTAAACTAACTTTAAATGGCGTTTAACGTGCTTCAAATGGCAGTAAACGTTCTTCAAATTGCGTAAAACTAACTTTAAATGGCGTTAAACTAACTTTAAATGACGTTAAATTAACTTTAAATGGCGTTAAACTAAATTTAAATGGCATCAAACTAACTTCAAATGGCGTTAAACTAACTGCAAATGACGTTAAACTAACTTCAAATGGCGTTAAACTATTCAAATGTTGTTAAACTAACTTCAAAAGGCGTTAAACTAACTTTAAATGGCATTAAACTAACTGCAAATGGTTTTAAACTAACTTCAAAAGGCGTTAAACTAACTTCAAAAGCCGTTAAACTAAGTTTAAATGGCATTGAACTACCTTCAAATCGCGTTAAACTAACTTTTAATGGCGTTAAACTAACTGCAAATGACGTTAAACAAAATTCAAATGGCGTTAAACTTACCTGATATGACGTATAACTAACTTTAGATGGCGTTAAACTAACTTTAAATGGCGTTAAACTAACTTTAAATGGTGTTAAACTAACTTTAAATACCGTAAAACTAACTTTAAATGGTGTTAAACTAACTGTAAAAGGCGTTAAACGCGTTTCCAATGGAGTTAAACTAAATATAATAGGCGTAAACTAACTTCAAATGGCGTTAAATTAACTTCAAGTGGAGTTAAACTAACTTTAAATTGCATAACAACTAAATAGCGTGAAACACACGTTAAATAGCGTTAATGCGTCTCAAATATCGTTAAACTAACTTCAAAGCGCATTAAAACTAACTTCAAATGAAAGTTGTTAACTTTAAATGGCGTTAAACTAACTGCAAAATGACGTTAAACTAACTTCAAACGTCTTTAACCAACTTCAAATGGCATTAAACTAACTTCAAATCGGCGTTAACCAATTTTAAATAGCGTTCAACTAACATTAAAGGCTCAACTAACCTTCTTAAATGGCAATAAACAAACTAAACGCATTAAACTAACTTCAAATGGTGTTCACCTAACTTTAAATGGCGTTCAACATACTTTAAATGGCATTGAACGAACTTTAAATGGCGTTAAACTAACTTGAAATGGCGATAAACTATCTTTAAATGGCATTAACCTAACTTGAACTGACGTAAACCTAACTTTAAATGGCGTTAAACTAACTTTAAATGGCATTAAACTAACTTCAAATGGTGTAAAACTAGCTTCAAAAGGTGTTAAACTAACTTTAAATGGAATTAAAATAACTTTAAATGGCGTTTAACTTGCTGCAAATGGCAGTAAACGTTCTTCAAATTGCGTTAAACTAACTTCAAATTGCGTTAAACTAACTTCAAATGGCGTTCAACTAACTTTAAATGACGTTAAATTAACTTTAAATTACGTTAAACTAAATTTAAATGGCATTAAACTAACTTCAAATGGCTTTAAACTAACTTCACATGTCGTTAAACTAACATTAAATGGCGTTAAACTAACTGCAAATGACGTTAAACTGACTTCAAATGGCGTTAAACTAACTTTTAATGGCGCAAACTAACTGCAAATGACGTTAAACTAACTTCAAATGGCGTTAAACTAACTTGAAATGACATATAACTAACTTAAAATGGCGTTAAACTAACTTAAATGGCATTAAACTAACTTCAAATGGTGTTAAACTAACTTCAAAAGGCGTTAAACTAACTTTAAATGGCATTAAACTTACTGCAAATGTCATTAAACTAACTTCAAAAGGCGTTAAACTAAGTTTAAATGGCATTAAACTAACTTCAAATTGCGTTAAACTAACTTTTAATGGCATTAAACTAACTGCAAATGACGTTAAACTAACTTCAAATGGAGTTAAACTAACTTGAAATGACGTATAACTAACTTTAAAAGGCGTTAAACTAACTTTAAATGACATTAAACTAACTTCAAATGGTGTTAAACTAACTTCAAAAGGTGTTAAACTAACTTTAAATGGCATTAAACTAACTTGAAATGGCGTTAAACTAACTGTAAATGGCGTTAAACGTGCTTGAAATGACAGTAAACGTTCTTCAAAAGGCGTTAAAATAACTTCAAATTGCGTTAAACTAACTTTAAATTGAATAAACAAACTTGAAATTGCGTGAAACAAACGTTAAATAGCGTTAAATGCGTTTCAAATATCGTTAAACTAACTTCAAATGGCATTAAACTAATTTCAAATGGTGTTAAGCTAACTTTAAATGGCGTTAAACTAACTGCAAATGACGTTAAACTAACTTCAAATGGCGTTAAACTAACTTCAAATGGCATTAAACTAACTTCAAATGGCGTTAAATTAACTTTAAATAGCGTTCAACTAACATTAAATAGCGTTCAACTAACTTTAAATGGCATTACTAGTCATTGAACTTAAACGGCATTAAACCCACTTCAAATGGTGTTCACCTGAATTTTAAATGGTGCTCAACCTATTTTAAATGGCATTAACGATCCTGCATGCGTTAACTTCAAAATGACGCTAAACTAATCTCAAATGGCGTTAAAATTAACTTCAAAATGGCGTTAACCAATCAAAATAAGTGTTCAACTAACTTCAACTGGTGTTAAACTAACTTCAAAAAGGTGTTAAATTAACTCTCAAAAAGGCAAGCAACTAACTTCAAATGGCGTTAAACTAACTTCAAATGGCGTTAAACTAACTTCAACTGGTGTTAAACTAACTTCAAAAGGTGTTAAACTAACTTCAAAAGGCGTTAAACTAACTTCAAATGACGTTAAACTAACTTCAAATGGCGTTAAACTAACTTCAAATGGCATTACACTAACTTCAAATGGCGTTAAACTAACTTCAAATGGCGCTAAACTAACTTTAAATGCCATTAAACTAACTTCAAATGGTGTTAAACTAACTTCAAAAGGTGTTAAACTAAGTTTAAATGGCATTAAACTAACTTGAAATGGCGTTAAACTAACCTGAACGGGCGCGCTGTTCGCAGTAAACGTTCTTCAAAATGGCGTTAAATAATAACTTCAAATGGCGTTAAACTAACTTTAAATCGCATAAACAAATCTCAAATAGCGGTGAAACAAACGTTAAATAACGTTATGCGTTTCTCAAATATCGTTAAACCAACTTCAAATGGCATTAAACTAATCTCAAATGGTGTTAAGGTTAACTTTAAATGGCGTTAAACTAACTGCAAATGACGCTAAACTAACTTCAAATGGCATTAAACTAACTTCAAATGGCGTTAAACTAACTTCAACTGGTGTTAAACTAACTTCAAAAGGAGTTAAACTAACTTCAAATGACGTTAAACTACTTCAAATGGCGTTAAACTATCTTCAAATGGCATTAAACTAACTTCAAATGGCGTTAAACTAACTTCAAATGGCGCTAAACTAACTTTAAATGCCATTAAACTAACTTCAAATGGTGTTAAACTAACTTCAAAAGGTGTTAAACTAACATTAAATGGCAAAACTAACTTGAAAGGGCGCTAAACTAACTTTAAATTGGCGTTTAACGTGCTTCAAATGGCAGTAAACTTTCTTCAAATGGCGTTAAACTGACTTCAAATGGCGTTAAAATAACTTTAAATGACGTTAAATTAACTTTAAATGACATTAAACTAAATTTAAATAGCATTAAACTAACTTCATATGGCTTTAAACTAACTTCAAATGTCGTTAAACTAACTTTAAATGGCGTGAAACTAACTGCAAATGACCTTAAACTAACTTCAAATGGCGTTAAACTAACTTCATATGGCGTTACACTAACTTCAACTGGCGTTAAACTAGCTTCAAAAGGCGTTAAACTAACTTCAAATGACGTTAAACTAACTTCAAATGGCGTTCAACTAACCTCAAATGGCATTAAACTAACTTCAAATATCGTTAAACTAAATTCAAATGGCGCTAAAGTAACTTTAAATGGCATTAAATTAACTTGAAATGGCATTAAACTAACTTCAAATCGTGTTAAACTAACTTCAAAAGGTGTTAAACTAACTTTAAATTGCATTAAACTACCTTGAAAAGGCGTTAAGCTAACTATAAATGGCGTTAAACGTGCATCAAATGGCAGTAAACGTTCTTCAAATAGCGTTAACTAACTTCAAATAGAGTTAAACTAACTTTAAATGACAATAAATTACCATTAAATGGCCTTAAACTAACTTTAATTGGCGTTAAACGAACTTTAAATGGCGTTAGAGAAACTTTAAATGGCGTTAAACAAACTTTAAATGGCGTTAAATGCGCTTTAAATGGAGTAAAAATAACTTTAAAGGTGTTAAACTAACTTCAAATGGTGTTAAACTAATTTCAAATGACGTTATACTAACTTTAAATGGGGCGAAACTAACTTTAAATAGCGTTCAACTAACAATAATTGTGTTCAACTAACTTTAAAGGGCATTATATATACTATAAATGGCATTAAACTAATTTCAAATGGTGTTCACCTAAATTGAAACGGCCTTCAACTTACTTTAAATAGCGTTCAACTAATTATAAATGGCGTTTAACTAACTTTAAATGGCATTGAACGAACTTTAAATGGCGTTAAACTAACTTCAAATGGAGTTAAACTAACTTCAAATTGCGTTAAACTAACTTCAACTGGTGTTAAACTAACTTAAAAAGGCGTTAAACTAACTTCAAATGACGTTAAACTAACTTCAAATGGCGTTAAACTTACGTCAAATGGCACTAAACTAACTTTAAATGGCATTAAACTAACTTGAAATGACAAAAAACTAACTTTAAATGGCATTAAATTAACGTCAAATGGTGTTAAACTAACTTCAAATGGCGTTAAACTAACTTCATTTGGCATTAAACAGATTTTAAATGAAGTGAAACTAACTTTATATGGCGTTAAACGTGCTTCATATGGCAGTAAACGTTCTTCAAATGGCGTTAAACTAACTCTAGATAGCGTTCAACTTACTTTAAATAGGATTCAACTCACTATATATGGCCATAAACTAACTTTAAATGGCATTGAACGAACTTCAAAAGGCGTTAAACTAACTTCAAATGACATTAAACTAACTTCAAATGGCATTAAACTAACTTCAAATGACGTTAAACTAACTTCAAAAGGCGTTTAACTAACTTCAAATGGCATTAAACTAACTGATCAAGTATAACATATCCCCTGTTCGTGTATAACAAAGCACCCTGGTCGAGTATAACAAAGCCCCCTCATCGAGTATAACAAAGTCCCCTTATCGAGCATAATAAAGGCCCCTGGTCGAGTATAACAAAGCACCCTGGTCGAGTATAACAAAGCCCCCTGATCGAGTATAACAAAGTCCCCTGATCTAATATAACAAAGTCCCCTGATTGAATATAATAAAGCCCCCTTTCCGAGTATAACAAAGTCCCCTGATCGAGAATATCAAACCCCCCTGGTCGAGTATAATAAAGGCCCTGATCGAGTATAACAAAGTCTCATGATCGAGTATAACAAATTCCCCTGGTTCGAGTATAACCAAAGCCCCTAATAGAGTATATCAAAGGCCTCTGATCGAGCATAACAAAGGCCCCTGGTCGCGAATAACAAAGGCCCCTGAACGAGTATAACAAAGTCCCCTGATCGAGAATAACAAAGGCCCCTAATCGAGTCTAACAAAGTCCCTTGATCGAGTTTAGCAAAGGCCCTTGATCGAGTATAACAAATGCCCTTCATCGAGTATAACAAAGTCCCCTTATCGAATATAACAAAGCCCCCTCATCGAGTATAACAAAGTCCCCTGGTTGAATATAACAATGGCCGTTGATTGAGTATAACAAAGGCCCCTCATCGAGTATAACAGGGGTCCCTCATCGAGTCTAACAAAGTCCCCTAATCGAGTATAACAAAGTCCCCTGGTCGAGGAAAACAAAGCTCCCTGATCGAGTATAACAAAGTCCTCTGATTGAGTATAACAAAGTCCCCTGGTTGACCATAACAAAGCCCCCTGGTCGAGTATAACAAAGGCCACTGGTCGAGCATAACAAAGGACCCTGGTAGAGTATAACAAAGCCCCCCTGATCGAGTATAACAAAGTCCCCTGGTCGAGTATAACAAAGGCCCCTGATGGAGTATAATAAAGTCCCCTAATCGAGTATATAACAAAGTCCCTGGTCGAGGAAAACAAAGTTTCATCGAGTATAACAAAGTCCCCTGATTGAGTATAACAAAGTCCCCTGGTTGACTATAACAAAGGCCCTGGTCGAGTATAACAAAGGCGCCTGATCGAGTATAACAAAGGCCCCTGATCGAGTATAACAAAGGCCCCTGATCGAGTATAACAAAGTCCCCTGATCGAGTATATATCAAAGCCCCCTGATTGAATAAAACAAAGTCCCCAGATCGAGTATAACAGAGTCCCCTCATCGAGTATAACAAAGGCCCCTCATCGAGTATAACAAAGTCCCATGATCCAGTATAACAAAGTCCCCTTATCGAATTTAACAAAGTCCCCTGATCGTGTATAACAAAGGCCCCTAATCGAGTATAACAAAGTCCCCTGATCGGGTATAACAAAGTCCCCTGATCGAGTATAACAAAGTCCCTTTTGTCGAGGCAACAAAGTCCTTTGGTCAGTATAACCAATGCCCTCATCGGGTACAATAAGTCCCCTTTATCGAAAGTATAACAAAGTCCCCTGGTTTAGTATTACAAATTCTGATCGAGTATAACAATGTCCCTGGTCGAGAGAGCACAAAGTCCCCTGGTCGAGTATAACCAAGGCCCTTGATCGAGAATAACAAAGTCCTCTGATCGAATATAACAAAGTCCACTTATCGAGCATAACAAAGGGCCCTCTTCGAGCATAACAAACCCCCCCTCATCGAATAATAGAAAGTCCCCTGAACAAGTATAACAAAGTCCCGTGATCGAGTATAACAAAGTCCCCCCATCGATTATAACAAAGTCCTCTGATCGAGTATAACAAAGTCCCCAAGTCGTGTATAACAAAGTCCCCTGGTCGAGTATAACAAATTCCCCTGATCGAGTATAACAAAGTCCCCTGATCGAGTATAACAAAGTCCCCTGGTCGAGTAAAGCAAAGTCCCCTGATCGAGAATAACAAAGGCCCCTAATCGAGTATAACAAAGTCTCCTTATCGAGCATAACAAAGGCCCCTGGTCGAGTATAACAAAGCCTCCCTGAACGAATATTACAAAGTCCAGTGATCAAGTATAACAAAGTCCCCTAATCGAGTATAACAAAATCCCCTGGTCGAGTATAACAAAGGCGCCTGATGGAGTATAACAAAGACCCCTGATCAAGGAAAACAACGCCCCCTGATCGAGTATAACAAAGTCCCCTGATCGAGTATAACAAAGTCCCCTTGTCGAGTATAACAAATTTCATATCGAGTATGACAAAGTCCCCTTGTCGAGAAAGTAACAAATTCCTGATCGAGTATAACAAAGTCCTTGTCGAGTATAACCAAGGCCCCTGATCGAGTATAATATAAGGCCCCTGTTGAGAGTAACAAAGCCTCCTCATCGAGTATAACAAAGTCCCCTTATCGAGCATAACAAAGGCCCCTGGTCGAGCATAACAAAGCCCCCCTGATCGAATAATGCAGAGTCCCCTGATCAAGTTTAACAAAGTCCCTGATGGAGAATAACAAAGTCCCCTTATCGAGCATAACAAAGACCCCTGATGGAGTATAACAGTCCCTGATCGAGGAAACAAAGCCCTTGATCGAGTATAACAAAGTCCCCTGATTGAGTAAACAAAGGCCCCTCATCGAGTATAAAACATCCCCTGATCGAGTATAACATATCCCCTGATCATGTATAACAAAGTTTCCTGGTCGAGTAGAGTAATGTCCCCTAATCGAGTATAACAAAGGCCTCTGATCGAGTATAATAAAGTCCCCTTATCGAGCATAACAAAGGCCCCTGGTCGATTATAACAAAGCCCTCCTGATCGAATATTACAAAGTCCCCTGATTAAGTATAACAAAGTCCCCTGATCGAGTTTAACAAATTCCCCTTGTTGAGTATAACAAAGGCCCCTGATGGAGTATAACAAAGACCAAGATGGAGTATAACAAATGTCACCTGATCGAGGAAAACAAAGCCTCCTGATCGAGTATAAAAAAGTCCCCTGATCGAGTATAACAAAGCACCCTGGTGGAGAATAACAAAGCCCCCTGATCGAAAATAACAAAGT
>NW_024716318.1:0-36168 GCF_018991925.1 Homarus americanus | reverse complement strand
TTCATTTGTAATTCACTTTAAAATGGCTGGCAGCTTAAGGAGAGTTTTAGGTGCTGAGACAAAAGAGATCCCATTTTAGATTTTCTATGTATTATTTAAGCACTTCCGATTTACGCACCATTTCGACTTACAACCTGGATGTTCCCTCAACCTGTCGAAGTCGGGAAGAGATGTTTACAACAGTGTAATAGAGATGTGACCGACGCTCAAGCAGCTAACAAGCCGATCTTTTGAAGAGGTGAAGAGGATAAAAGAAAAGAAAAGTAGCCCTGTTGAGCCATCATGTATCAATTAATTTTAAAATATAAATTATAAAGTTAAATGTTATAATGGTTTAGGTTACAGTAAGTGTCTGGCATGTCACCCACCACCTGACCCAACTCCTTCATCAACTTCACACACACACACACACACACACACACACACACACACACACACACACACACACACACACACACACACACACACACACACACACACACACACACACACACACACACACACACACACACACACACACACACACACACACACACACACACACACACACACACACACACACACACACACACACACACACACACACACACACACACACACACACACACACACACACACACACACACACACACACACACACACACACACACACACACACACACACACACACACACACACACACACACACACACACACACACACACACACACACACACACACACACACACACACACACACACACACACACACACACACACACACACACACACACACACACACACACACACACACACACACACACACACACACACACACACACACACACACACACACACACACACACACACACACACACACACACACACACACACACACACACACACACACACACACACACACACACACACACACACACACACACACACACACACACACACACACACACACACACACACACACACACACACACACACACACACACACACACACACACACACACACACACACACACACACACACACACACACACACACACACACACACACACACACACACACACACACACACACACACACACACACACACACACACACACACACACACACACACACACACACACACACACACACACACACACACACACACACACACACACACACACACACACACACACACACACACACACACACACACACACACACACACACACACACACACACACACACACACACACACACACACACACACACACACACACACACACACACACACACACACACACACACACACACACACACACACACACACACACACACACACACACACACACACACACACACACACACACACACAACACACACACACACACACACACACACACACACACACACACACACACACACACACACACACACACACACACACACACACACACACACACACACACACACACACACACACACACACACACACACACACACACACACACACACACACACACACACACACACACACACACACACACACGGAATTAAGACAAAGCATCCATTTCTAATCACCCAAACCTTTCTGCTTTCACTCCATATATTTTAAAATGTTATGTAATGTAATGTTGAAGGATACAACTTTGTTCATTTATACTTATACTTATCACAATCTCCCTAAAAATACTTTAGGTTTTGTGTTTATTCAAGACATCTTCAGGTCATGAGACCCACTAATCCCCACCCAAGAAAGGGTGACCTGACATTTCAAAAGAAAGTCAGTAATATGAGACCACCAATCCCCTACCCTAACTCTACCCGACATTGAGTCAGGTCCGGTCCCTCCCCAAAATACTTGAGCTTTCGTCTTTATTCAAGACATTTTCAGAATATGCTCTCGGTTTTTTAGCTTGGAAAATTTGTTCCCAAAGCCGGAATTTTGTTTAAATTCCGGCTTTGGGAATGCTTTTCCGAGCTAATTTCAACTCCGGCTATCGGAGAGCCCCGGGTTTGAGGGATTCCGGCTAACGGAGATATTAATGTACCGAACTTGCACTGACATATAGGTAACTAAATAAATTATAACACCTTACACTTGCATCGTACTGTAAAAGATAAAATACCAAAAAATTACAACACTGTAGATCATATATCAACCTTAACCTACAGTCCTCTTCAGTAGTGTGACAACAATGTGCTCTGAATACTCTCTGTTTTATATTCCACAACAGGATCTCAGTGACATATGCATATACACATACATTCAAAAGCACATACAGTACACACACTAACATGCACATACAAACAAAACATACATGCATATTGTATATAGATACAGTACTGTATTGTGTGTATTCATAAACTTACACCACTACATTATAGTACAGTACTAACAAGAGGCACCACTGACCATGAACGGGGAGGGTACCGCAAGGTTGGCCATCATGCGCTCCAGCTTGGGTAGTCCACCAGGCTCAAAGAACGCCACAAAGTTGATATTGTTGACAGACGGCTGCAATACTGACCTGTGGCCGACTGTCTAAAGTGTATTAAAAAAGATTCTTATCTGCTTTTCATATTCATAATTTATTGACAAATATTTTTTTCACTTTGGTTTCATTTAGATAATTTGGCTGTGTTAAGGAAAGCTGGAATTTATTTTGATATACTGCACAATAATTGTGAGTACCGTACAGTACCTACAGTGGGTGATAACATACAAAACAATGTTATGAAAATAGATTAAAGTATGTTGCAAACTATTATTAAACTTGATGTACACAAATAACAATGTGCCAAAATTTTAAAACTACTGTACCAAATTATATGTAACTTTGCAACTTTAATAATTATGCAATATTTACATGTTGGTCACAGTTAACCATTCATTGCCTCAAGTATTGCTTACTGAGTACATACCTGTCTGGTTGTGTACATATCTCTCTCCCCCTCCCATTCTCGCTCTACATATCTATTTGTGTCTATGTAAGTGATTCTGTAATTATTCTTATAATATCTTTTTCTGTATATTTTCACAATCATCTTTCTTTGTCAGTCTCTATTCCTTTACTCCTTCTTATCTCTCTGTCTATCTACACCAGTTGTAAGTAGACTCTGGCTCCTTAAGATAAACTATACAGTACCAGTAGTTAGTTAGGTTCATTGTAGAGTGACATTACCACATATGAATCAACTCAAGACATCAGGTGCCATAATAATGTCTGTAACCAGCACTAACACTGATGCTGGCTTAAATATTAGCACTAACCAAACATTGTGAGTTTTGTTCTTCTTGAATACATTACAGGTATTGCTAAGGTATAAAACTTTCATAAGCAAATTCAGGCTCTAACCTAGCCTCCCTCAGCAACAGTAGGTTCTAATATGGTTCATCAGACAATGAGTTTGCTCTACACACTTTTCTATCTCTCTTATCACTGTCATATCTCATTTTTCTCTAATTCTGTGTCTATCTCTCTTATCTCTCATTTTTTATTTACTTCAGTATGTTGTTCTTGTCTCTCACCTGTACAGCAATGTCATGTTGTTCTTGATCTGTTTAATGTGTATGTTGAAGCCTGTGATCATGTTGCCCAGATTGTTGACAACTTTTCCTTGTGCTGCTGACCCCTCCTTTTCCATGTCCAGGAACCTCTTCTTCACCTGTTGACAGATATACAAGGACAAAAGACATTCAATCTCCATACTGTAGTTATTTCTATACCTTAGCATCACACATAACCTAACCTAACCAAACCTACACAAGTTATGTGTGTGTATATATGTCTCTGTTATGCAACCTCTCCATCTCTCCCAGAATAATGTGGCTAACCTGCTGTAGGTGTGCATGGTGGGTAAGCTCGAGGGCGCTGTACAAGTCGAGCAGGTTGTAGAGAGGGAGGGCATCGTTGGCAGTGGTGACAGAGCCCACATGAGCTTCCAGGTACTGAGACACGAAGGGGTAAAAGTTGAGGCGACGGAAGAGTATCCACAAGTGAGGCTTCAAGTCGAGGAGGCTCATGCTACTTGGAGCACGCCGCAGGTGGGCCAACAGTCGTCTCGTGAACCCCAAGCAATAGCGGTAGAGCTGGGTCTTGTTCATCATCTGAGGTAATACAGTACAGTACAGTACATTGGTCATCAACTATCTGGGTTTATATATATGAATGTCAATCTATCTTTCTATCTTTTTATTTTAGCTACTTGTCTTCTCTCTCTCTTTCCTTCACTCTCTATCTCCAGAAATAAACCTCTGTTTCCTCTGCTCTCACTTCTCTCCCCTCCCCCTCCTTTATTCCCCTTAGCTTCCCAGTTTCTCTCTTCAACAGGGAAGTTCTCCAGTAGCCAGGCCATGTTTTCTCAACTTTACTCTCCTATTACTAAGCAAATGAAACTTATAATAATAATAATAATAATAATAATAATAATAATAATAATAATAATAATAATAATAATAATAATAATAATAATGATATTGGTAATAGTGGAGGAGATGGCTAACACCAAAGAGTTTTTTCTAACTGGTTCATATTTTCCATAAATTTTGCTTAGATGACAGTACTGTAAGTAATAATAACTATTTAACTTTGTACTGTGATTTTATTTATTTTTTCTCTCTATCTATGATCATAAATCACCTGTAGTGGGCAGGCATGGTGAACAAACTGATTTTATGGCAATATTCAGTGGATTTGGCATTCTGTGTACCGCCGCCAAGGCCGTGGGCTCGTAACACACATCTTGCCCCCGGTGCCCACTGTTTCTCTTTGGATGTCGGTCACACGAGAATAACCCGTTATAGTACCTCCTTCTTTCCTCACACAGCCAAACTGTGGACTGCTCTGTCTTCTTCTGTGTTTCCATGCTCTTACAATCTGTCTCACTTTCAAAAGCTGGTTTTCCGGCATCTTCGCGGTGTAGACTAATAATGTACAGTACAGTATAACCTTTTTCTTCTCTAGCAGGTGCTCCCCGACTTACGACGGGGTTAGGGACCCAAATCCAGGTCGTAAGTCCGACATGGTCGTAAGTCCGACATAGATATAAAAAAAAAAAAAAAAAAATCTACAATGAAATACAGTACAGGTTGACCATCAAAAATCCGGCAATCGATAAACCGGAACCTTCAGTTTTCCGGCATGGATTTCGGAGCGCATTTTCAAATATTTCTTTGTTTATTTAATGAAGATATATGTCTTAGCTCATAAAATTCATACAAATTACCCGGCCAGAATATAATTTACATTGCTGGAATTCTTACAATTTGATGATCATTTTGAATATAAACATCATAGATTTTGCATTAGACATACAAATTTTAGATATAATGTTTACTCTGAGTAAATATGTTATCTTTTGTGCAAAATATATGACATTTATATTCAAAATATTCCTGGTCTTACAAGGAATCCAGCAATGTCAATTATATTATCCTAACTTAAGTGTTTAATTTTCTTTGTTTAAAGGACTGTACAGGTAGTCATTTTTTGTTAAACTTATACAGCAAATATAACCATCAGTTTTCCGGCATTTTCGAAAATCCGGCACTCCTCAGGTCCCGAGGTTGCCGGATTTTTGATAGTCAACCTGTACAGTAAAAGTAATAAATAATGAGGAATGGATACGGTGTGACTGAGCACTTACCTTTAATGTAGTCAGCTGAATGCACACGGGGCCCCCATAATTTTCTATTAACAGGATACATGGAGACTATATTAATTGGAGGAGACAGGGCTGGGTGGGTCATCAATGTCGCTTTCTTCAGACAGGTTTATGTGCTGTGGAAACTTGCTGGTGGAAGGTATTGGATCATCTTGAGGGAGTGAAGAGGCAGCACTGGTGGGGCGTGAGGAGACAGCACTGGGGGACTTCTTGAAATAGATGTCCAATTTAGACTGCACAGTTTGTTTTTTCTTTTCATTATAAATTTCTCTGTAGCAAGCAAGTGCATCTTGGATCATTCTGTCAACTTTGGCATAACGCTCATAATTTTGATCCATGCCATCAAACATTTGCATTCCTTTACTAAGTGTAGCAAATGCCTCTGCCATTTGTTTCACTGAAAACTTTTTGGGGGGTGCAGGTTCTTCTTCTACATTTTCTCTCTCTTCTTCCTCTGCAATTTTCTGTGCATCTAGTTCAATGAAATCCTCGTTACTGAGCTCTTCTGCTACACTTTCAACCAACTGATCACATCTTCATTATCAATTTCTAACTCCAGCTGTTTACCTAACTCCACTATCTTGTTACTAGTACCCAAAATAACTTCATTTTCATTAACTCCTTTGAAACTGTATGTCCGCTCAGGCATGCACTTCCACAATAATCCAGTATCATCCACATTGAATATTTGCTCAAACAAATAATTCCCTTCCACAATCACTTCATCCAACTCCTCCTTAAAAGCTTCGGCAGCACCAACATCGGCACTAGCTGCCTCTCCACTCACCTTAACATTGTGTAGACTGTAGCGTTTTTTAAATCTATTAAACCACCAATGACTTCCTGTAAAGGTTGGATCATATTCATCTCCTGCCTGCTCCTTCAGGCTTTTTTAACAGGCTTCTTGCTTTAGCCTGTATGATAAGAAGGCTTAAGGGTACACGCTTCTGTATCTGGTCTTCTATCCATATCACCAATAATTTTTCCATATTGTGAATAGGACCTTGTCTTTTCTTTGAAATTATAGTTCCCTTTATTGGTGTTGTTCCTTTCACTACATAACGAATACGTTCCTTGTCCTTCAGAATAGTGGATATAGTCGAGTGTGAGAAACCTAGGTCACGTGAGATTGTTGCTACAGTCTTTCCATTCTCATGCTGAGTTATCTTCATTTTCATCTCAACAATAATTGCCTGTCTCCATTTCTTTGGAGCACCACCAGCACTCTCACTTTTACGCTTTCCAGTCATTATAAAGTCAATTATATACGATAATAACGAAAGTTCACAGCGCGATCAGTATATAGGATACGATAGCCAAACACCAACTAAGCGCTCCACTGAGTGAGTGTACCCACGCGGCGACCCAGCCGCACGACGCTCTTGCCCGGGACAGAAACGTTTCGGTATAGAAAATGCCCGCGTCATTTGAAAATATTTTTGGTCACGACTGCCGCGGTCGTATGTCCCGACGGTCATAAGGTCAGAGCAGGTCGTAAGTACCGATGGACGTAAGTCCATGCAGTCATAAGTAGGGGACTACCTGTATTTTCAATTTCTTTCTGTTCTTTTTTTTTCGCCTGTGCCCGGGTGGGTTAATTCCCGTAAAAAAAAAATAAAAAAAAAATAAAAAAATATACAGGGTATTGATGTATTAATTATGTAAGAAAATTCTAGAATGTATTGCATCATTTTTGTTATGATTTACTTCTTATTGTAAGCCAAGATAATTCTCCAGGAGTGTTGCGAACCGACCTCCCGCGTCTGGACGTTGCTAGAATGCTCTAGGCGTCTGACGAGACATGTATAAGCGGCAGTGAGTGGCCTTGAGTCAATAGATCGCTTCCATTCAGAGTGTAATGACTAAGCCTAGCAGAACAACTGAACGCAATTGTTGTGCAAGTATTGTGGAATTGTTGCGATTAATATAAAGTGAGAAGACTAAGGAATTGTACACTGGTAGTGTGCTGACTATATACTTGAGCTGAGAATACATTACCCTGTTAACAGTGTTGTGAAGAATTACTGTTTATTAAAGACTACAGTGCACAAGTGTGTTTCAGTGACCTGGTGGAAATCTACCTGCCAGTTGTTTGTCTGTACACTGATACCGATCATCGGACAATTACCGGAGACTGGCGGGACAGCCGGTGGTAATTTGAGAACTCTTGTAAGATATCTACTGCTCTGTACATACGACCGTAGCCGCTGGTAACCAGTGGTGGAAGATTGGTAAGCGGTGAGTGGAAGAGGGTCATAACAATAATAATAATAATAATAATAATAATAATAATAATAATAATAATAATAATAATAATAATAATAATAATAATAATAATAATAATAATAATAATAATAATAATAATAATAAATAAACACAAAAATTAAAAAAAGATCAATAATGAGAAACAATATATGTATGTTGTGTTGTCAAAGTAAGAGAAAAAATTGAGACCCTGCAATTGTGTGTAAATGAGACAGAAAGTCAGATCAACAACCTGGGACTTGGTCACAATTTTTGTGATGCCATATGGCAGCAGGGTCTACCATTAGACAACACATTATGCTTCCAATATCTTCCCAGGCGGTAGTACCTCCCTGTTTGGTAGCTGCCTACTACCTCAATACCAGATATAGTAAGCTCTTTTTCATTAATATGCTGTGGAAGTTAGGTAAGGTCAAGTAGGTTAGGTTAGGTTAGGTCAGGTTCTGTGCACTGTCATTACTTACTATCAACCAAACATCATGTGCAGAAAATTAATGAAATCGAACAACTGCTTCTGGTGTTAGCCGTCTGCTCCACTACTAGCAATAATAATAATACACAATATGAATATAAACAGAAAAAAGTAAAGTAAGGTAAGAGTGGATAAGTCGGCTAACACCAGAAGGACTTGTTTATTGTCTCCACAGATACAACTTTTTATTTTAATAAGTTTTTTTCACTATCTACAATCATAAATCACCTGCAGTGAGCATGGTATGAAGCATGAAGGTATTTGTGGGGTAGAACAGGCGAAAAACTGATCATATGATACTGAAATGTCTCTACATGCCTTGTATGAGAAAAAATTATTTACCTTAAATATTCCGCCCCAAGACTTGCCATGTTGGAGCAACAACCAAGTGTACTCTCATGGCCATAAAAATGTAAAATTACAACATGTTGCTTCAATAAAGTTGTTTTCATTGTTACCAAATGTCAAAGTTCCTTTGCTTAATATGCTTGGGGGTTCAGGTTAGATAGGTTTCTTTGGTTAGGTTGGTTAGCTCAGGTTCTATTAGGTTCTGTTCATTGTTGTATATTTATATTACTTACCATCATCCAAACAACATCTGTGGAAAAAATTAACAAAATCATACAACTGTTTCTGGTGTTAGCCGTCAGCTCGGCCATTACCGAAAAAAATTATACAAGAGAAACTTCACATGACTAACCTGGTGAGGAGCTTCTCTGGGTCCTCTGTGAAGCTGTCCCAGATTTGGATAATGGTGAAAGTGGTGATGATGGTGATACTGTTGGTTCTTCTGTTGGTGATGATGCTGTTGTTGCAAGATAGTAGTAGGACCCTGTAAGCCATTAATGGCGGACCTGGGGAATCTATCCATCCTGAATTTGTAAAGTGCACACACACATCTGAGAGAGAGAAGTCACTCACTGCCTCACTGTTTTGTTAAATGACACAAGCTATATGAAGCAAACTCCTCACTCAAATACTCCAACCTAAAACAAAAACAAAATTAACCCTTCTGGCGATGACAGGGAACACAATTACCTATCCCACTGGGTCTGGTTGGATACTTGGTTAATGGTTGGGATAATTAGGACTGGCTGGTAAGGAATGAACTCTTCCTTCAGGTAGGATAACGAAGCTAATTATTTTAAGTCAGGGTACGCTTGATTACGTTAAGTTAAACTAGGCTGGTAGACTAGACTGGGCTACATAAGGTGAAACTTACAAGACAGTGACGATGAGGGTCAATATAACAAGCACTATCTTCTTCACCATTATCACCTTCACAAGTAGATGTCTGTAAAGGAAAGATGGTTAAAACCTTAATATATAGACAACGACACAAATTAATAATAAAGCCTAAAATAAACAATGAAGAACACACACACTCATCATCACCACAACATACTCATCATCACCACAACATACTCATCATCACCACAACATACTCATCATCACCACACAAAACACACTCATCATCACCACACACAACACACTCATCATCACAACACACACACACACACTCATCATCACCACAACACACACTCATCATCACCACAACACACACACACACACACACACACACACACACACATACTCACCACCACAACACACACTCATCATCACCACACAACACACTCATCATCACCACAACATAATCATCACCACACACAACACACTCATCATCACCACAACACACTCATCATCACCACACACAACACACTCATCATCACCACAACATACCATCATCACCACAACATACCATCACCACACAAAACACTCATCATCACCACACACAACACACTCATCATCACCACACACACACACACACTCATCATCACCACAACACACACCATCATCAACACACACCCATCATCACCACAACACACACTCATCATCACCACAACACACACCTCATCATCACCACAACACACTCATCATCACCACAACATACTCATCATCACCACAACACACACTCATCATCACCACAACACACTCATCATCACCACACAACACACTCATCATCACCACACACACACACACACACACATACATCACCACAACACACACTCATCATCACCACCACACACACACACACACACACATACTCACCACCACAACACACACACTCATCATCACCACACACACACCTCATCATCACCACAACATAATCATCACCACACACAACACACCATCATCACCACAACACACCATCACCACACACAACACACTCATCATCACCACAACATACCTCATCATCACCACAACATACCATCATCACCACACACAAAACACACTCATCATCACCACACACAACACACTCATCACCACACAAACACACACCCATCATCACCACAACACACACTCATCATCACCATCATCACCACAACACACACTCATCATCACCACAACACACACTCATCATCACCACAACACACACTCACCACCCACAACATACCATCACCACACACAACACACCCATCACCACACACACACACATCACCACAACACACACTCATCATCACCACACAAAAACACACCCACTCACCACACACCACACTCATCATCACCACACACACCACACTCATCATCACCACAACATACCATCATCCCCACACACACACACACACATCACCACAACACACTCATCATCACCACAACACACACTCATCATCACCACAAACACACTCATCATCACCACACACACAACACACTCATCATCACCACACCACACACACACATCACCACAACACACACTCCATCATCACCACACACAAACACACCATCATCACCACACACACGCATCATCATCACCACAACAACACACCACACAACACACTCATCATCACCACCACACCCATCACACACACATCAACAACACACACCATCATCACCACAACACACACCATCATCACCACACAAACACACACTCATCATCACCACACACACACACACCATCATCACCACACACACACACACACACACGTCACCAACACACTCATCATCACCACAACACACCCATCATCACCACAAACACTCATCACCACCACACACACACACTCATCATCACCACAACACAGCTCATCACCACACAACACACTCATCATCACCACCACACACCATCATCAACAACACCCATCACCACACACAACACACCATCATCACCACACAAAACACACCACACACACACACACATCACCACAACACACCTCATCATCACCACACACCATCATCACCACACACAACACACCATCATCAACACACACACACTCATCACCACAACACACTCATCATCACCACAACACACCCATCATCACCACAAACACTCATCATCATCACACACACACATCACCACAACACACCCATCACCACACAAACACACTCATCATCACCACACACACACACACACATCACCACAACACACACTCATCACCACAACACACACCCATCATCACCAAAAACACACCCATCATCACCACACACACACATCACCACAACACACACACACACACAACACACCATCATCACCACACACACCATCATCATCACCACAACACACTCATCATCACCACAACACACCATCACCACACACACACACCCATCACACACACCACACACACACACACACACACCACACACCATCATCACCACACACACACACACACCCACACAACACACCATCATCACCAAACACACACACCATCATCACCACCACAACACACACACTCATCACCACAACACACTCATCATCACCACACACAACACACCACACACACACACATCACCACAACACACACTCATCATCACCACACAAAACACACTCATCACCACACACACACTCATCACCCACACACACCACACCCACCACAACATACCATCATTCCACACACACACACATCAAACACACCCATCATCACCACAAACACACTCATCATCACCAAACACACACACACACTCATCATCACCACAACACACACTCATCATCACCACACACACACCATCATCACCACAACACACACACACACATCACACACACACCATCATCACCACACACAAACACACTCATCATCACCACACACACACTCATCATCATCACCACACACAACACACTCATCACCACACACAACACACCTCATCATCACCACAACACACACCCATCATCACCACACACACACATCACCACACACACTCATCATCACACACACTCATCATCACCACACAAAACATACCACCACACACACACACACACACACCACACACACACACACACACGTCACCACACACACCATCATCACCCACAACACACACCATCATCACCACACAAAACACACTCATCATCACCACACACACACTCATCATCACCACAACACACACTCATCATCACCACACACCCATCATCACCACACACACACACTCATCATCATCACCACACACAACACACTCATCACCACACACAACACACTCATCATCACCACACAAAACACCATCATCACCACACACACACACACACACCACCACAACACACACCCATCATCACCACAACGCACACTCATCATCACCACACACAACACACTCATCATCACCACACACACACACCATCATCACAACACACCATCACCACAACACACATCATCACCACAACACACTCATCATCACCACACACACACTCATCATCACCACAACACACTCATCACCACACAAAACACACTCATCATCACCACACACACACACATCACCACAACACACACTCATCATCACCACAACACACACACTCATCATCATCATCATCACACACAACACACTCATCATCACCACACACACACCATCATCACCACAACACAACACCCATCATCACCACAACACACACCATCATCACACACACCACTATCATCATCACCACACACACACACACATCCATCATCACCACAACACACGCCCACCACACACACACACACACACACCACCACACACACACACTCATCATCACCACACACACACACACTCATCATCACCACACAACACACCCATCATCACCACACACAACACACCATCATCACCACACAACACATGCATCATCACCACACACACACACTCATCATCACCCACACACACACACACACATCACCACAACACACACCATCATCACCACACAACACACCATCACCACACACAACACACTCATCATCACCACACACACACACACACTCATCATCACCACACACAGACCCACCACACACATACCATCACCACACACACACACCTCATCACCACAGCACACTCATCATCATCACACACACACACACACACCATCACCACACACACACACTCATCATCACCACACACACAACACACTCATCATCACCACACACAACACACCATCACCACACACACACTCATCATCACCACACACAACACACTCATCATCACCACACACAACAAACTCATCACCACACACACACTCATCATCACCACACACAACGCACTCATCATCACACACAACGCACTCATCATCACCACACACAACACACTCATCATCACCACACACACACACACACACTCACCAATGAAACTCTTCAAGGAGTTCCTCCCGGAGCTTGCTAAACCCCCTCTGCTCCACATCATCAATGCTTCTCCCAGTCAGCCAGATGCCCAGCTGACTGGAAGACCTCTTATGTATCACCAGTGCCCAAGTCAACCAGCCCACAATCCCAAATCAGCCATGACCTATTGCAATCACCCCATACCGCTCCAACCAGTGAAAGTTTTGTGTTCGACTGCTTATGCTGATATTGCAGGAGTCGTAGACTCCCAGCAATTTGGCAATATGAAAACTTCCTCCACCACTCACTGTCTTGTCAGCTTTCTCGATTACATATACCGCCATCTCGAGAAACGAAAACGTCTGTAGCTGTCGCCTTCATTGATTTCACACAGAAGCATTCGACCTAGTCGACCACATAATCATCAACAAAGCTATTGACCCGAGCTTCGGAGAAGTCTTATACCATGGCTTACAGAACTTCCTCAGTGACCGACGCCAAGTTGCACGCTCCGAGGGCTGTCTCCACCTTTCAGTCACTCACCAGTGGCGTCCCCACAAGCACCAAGATGGAACCACTCTGCTTCCTTATACCATCATCAATGATGCCCTAAGAGAAATCCCTGCTCGCTGAAATATGTCGACGACTCCACCACTGGAATCACGCCAACAATTCTGTTCCAACTATACTGCCCTTCAGGATTTATTGAACAGTCTCCAAAATGGGCCACCAACAACCATGTCACCATCAACCATACCAAGACCATGGTTATGCACATCAACCTTCTCCGACATTGTCCCACCTCCGCCCATTACTTTAGGTCCTAACACACTCCAGGTTGTAGATTCACGAAGCGCCTCGGCGTCACCATAGACAACAAACTAAATTGGAAACCACACGTCAGTGAAGTTGTCAAATCCTCCAGTTTCCGTCCCCACCTCCTCCGCCGACTCAAGTCCCTCGGAGTTCCTGCACCCGAGCTCCTCAGTGTTTACACAACATTCATACTTCCCAAGCTCGCCTATGCCTCCCCTACCTGGTCTTCCTCCCTAAATGCCACACAACGTAAACACCTAGAAAAAGTGCAAAAGAGGGCATGCAAGATTATTCTCTCCCCTTCCTACTCCACATATCAAGAAGCGCTCAACACACTGACCCTTTCAACTCTCACTGACCATCACCACGACCTCATCTGCAAATTTGGTAAGAAGCTTCTAAGTCTACACCATCCTTGACACCTACTACCACCTGAGATCCCTAGCCCGAGAATTGCTGTTCAACACCACAACCGCATCCAGCCCATACGTGCACGAACTGATTGCTATAAGAACAGCCCAGTCCCAACCATTGTAAAAATTATCAATAACTTGTAATAAACCAGTGTATTCACTCCAAGTAAATACTACTTCTTGCACTGTCACTATGTTGATATGAACTGTAGTTTGAGCTTTTCCCCATCTAGTTATTATATATCTTATTTGTATCACTTATGTTACTTGTACATTATTTGTAATTCGAAACCCATTCCCCAAATATGTAACTGTATATTTTCAGCCTTCTGGCTGCCAAGCTCTTTCAATAAACCGTTAATTATTATTATTATTATTATTATTATTATTATTATTATTATTATTATTATTATTATTATTATTATTATTATTATTATTATTATTATTATTATTATTATTATTATTATCATCATCATCACGACACACACTCATCATCACCACACAACACATTCATCATCACCACACACAACACACTCATCATCATCACCACACACAACACAGTCATCATCACCACACACAACACACTCATCATCACCACACACAACACACTCATCATCATCACCACACACAACACACTCATCATCCACACGCAACACACCATCATCATCACCACACACAGTCATTAATCACATCATCATCACACACAAATTATTAATCTATCACCATCACCAAAAGACAACACACCCATCATCATCACCAAACACAACACACCATCATCACCACACATCACACACCATCATCATCACCACACAACACACCATCATCACCACACACAACACTCATCATCATCACCACACACAACACACTAATCATCATCATACAACACAGTCATCATCATCACTACACACACACACTCATCATCACCACACACACACCATCACCACACACAATACACCTATCATCACCACACAACAAACTCATCATCATCACACACAACACACCCATCATCATCACCACACAACACACCATCATCACCACACAACACATCCATCATCATCAACACACACAACACACCCATCATCATCACCACACAACACACCATCATCACCACACATCACACCCATCATCATCACCACACACAACACACCATCACCACACACAACACACTCATCATCATCACCACACAACAGTCATCATCATCACCACACAAACATAATCACCACCACACACACCATCACCACACGCACAACACACACTCATCATCACCACACACAACAAACTCATCATCATCACACAACACACCCATCATCACCATACACACGCCCATCATCACCACACACACAGCAATCATCATCACCACACACAACACGTTCATCATCACCACACACACACACCCATCATCATCACCACACACAACACACTCATCACCACCACACACAAACACACCCATCATCATCACCACACACAACACACCCATCATCACCACACACAACACACCTCCATCATCACCACAACACACACTGATCATCACAACAACACACCATCATCACCACAACACACGGATCATCACCACACAACACACCATCACCACACACAACACACCCACATCACCACACAACACCCATCATCACCACACACACACACACACACACAACACACACTCATCATCACCACACACACACACACCACATTACCACACACAACACCATCATCACACACGCCTCATCATCACCACTAATTCTCCATCACCACACACACACCATCATTGCCACACACACACAAGATACCCATCATCACCACACATAACACACCATCATCACCACACACACACACCATCATCACCACACACAACAACACCCATCATCACCACACACACACCAGCATCACCACACACACACACACACCACTCATCACCACACAACACACTCATCATCACCACACACACACACCCCATCATCACCACACATAACACACTCCATCATCACCACAAAACACGCCCATCATCATCACCACATAACACACCATCATCACCCAAACACAACACACACTCATCATCACCACACATAACACACTATCATCACCACAAGACACTTATCATCATCACCACACACAACACACCATCATCACTACCACACATAAACACTATCATCACCACAACACACTCATCATCATCACCACACAACACACTCATCACCAAACACAACACACACACTCCACATCATCACCACACACAACACACCCATCATCATCACCACACACAACACACCCATCATCACCACACACAACACACCACTCATCATCACCACACACAACACGTTCATCATCACCACACACAACACACTCCATCATCACCGTCACCACACACAACACACTCATCACACAACATTAATTTGCATCATCACTACAACACACACTGATCATCACAACAACACACCCACTATCACCACCACACACACATATACACTACATCACAACACACAACAGCTACTTATCACCACACACAACACACCATCATCCCCACACACAACACACCCATCATCACCACAACACACACTGATCATCACAACAACACACCATCATCACCACACACAACATACACACTAACACCACACACAACACACCCATCATCATCACCACACACACACACCACCATCACCACACACACGCTCATCACCACACACCATCATCACCACACACACACCATCATTGCCACACAAGACATCGCATCATCACCACATAAATACACTCCATCATCACCACAACACAAGATCCATCATCACAACACAACACACTCACCATCACTACACACCCACCATCACCACACAACACACCACTCATCACCCACAACACACACCCATCATCACAGCAACACACCATCATCACCACACACAACACACATAACCATCATCACCACACACAACACACTTATTATCACCACACACAACACACTCATCACACACACACACACACAACACACACCATCATCACCACGCACAACACACTCATCATCACCACACGCACACACACGCCCATCACCACACACACAAACCCATCATCACCACACACACACAATTCCATCATCACCACACACACACACCATCAATGCTCTCACACACACACTCCTATCATCACCACACACAACACACCCACATCACCACACACCATCATCACCACACACCACCATCACCACACACACACACACCATCACCACACACACCATCATCACCACACACACACAATAACTCATCATCACCACACACACACACACACACCATCACCACACACACAAACCCCACCACACACACCATCATCACCACACACACCACCATCACCACACACACATACACCATCACCACACACACACCTCTATCATCACCACACAACACACTCACTATCACCCACACACACTCATCATCACCACACACCATCATCACCACACACACACTCCACTCACACATCACCATACACACACTTATCATCACCACACACAACCACCTCATTATCACCACACACACACTCATCATCACACACACACTCATCATCACCACACACACACTCATCATCACCACACACTCATCATCACCACACACACTCATCACCACACAAACTCATCATCACCACACACACACACTCATCATCACCACACACACTCATCATCACCACACACACACTCATCATCACCACACACACACATCATCACCACAACTCATCATCACCACACACACTCATCATCACCACACTCATCATCACCACACACACACTCATCATCACCACACACACACTTATCACCACACACCCACATCCTTGACCACCGAGGGTCAAGACATTACCTGGCGCTCCTCTACGAGACAGGCCAACTGTTGTTGGCCCATACCAACCTCCCCTGAACCACTTCTCCCCCTGGAGTATCAACAGGTTCTGCCAGAAGTTACAATTTCATTTGGGAAAGGAATGGAACCAGTGTTAAACAGAGGTGAACATTGGTGAACAGTGCTTGAGTCAGTGAGAACAACTCAACAGTAAAAGTCGTATTCAAGTTAACCTTCACACAGTGAGGTCCCAGTTACCCAGTGATAACGCCATGAGACCAACAACCGGTGATGTGTTAATCCGTCTACGATAGGAAGGCCTGGGGCCACACCTCACTCATATAACACCATCTGTGAGGAATTACTACACACGTGGGTCCTCATAACACCATCTGTGAAATTACTACACCACGTCAGGCGTCCATAACACCATCTGTGAAATTACTACACCACGTCAGGTCCTCATAACACCATCTGTGAAATTCGTACACCACGTGATGCCCTCATAAGAACATAAGAACATAAGAATGGAGAAACTGCAGCGGGCCTATTGGCCACATACTGGGCAGTCCGTTTACACCCAACCCCTATTGCTCATATGAGCATCCAACCTATGTTTGAAGCAATTAGCGTATTCGAGTTTATGATGATATTTGGTAACTTGTGATTTATTGAACAGTCTGCCAAAACTGGGCCTGCTCGCCATGTCACCATCAACCTACCAAGACCATGGTTATGCATCAACCCTCCTCCTCCCGACATTGTCCCCCCTCCGTCCATTACTTTGGGTCCGAACACACTCCAGGTTGGAATTCCACGGCGCCTCGGCGTCACCATCATTCGTCAGGTCAGGTCCGAGTCAACACGGCTGGCCAGAACATATTCTCAATCTAAGTGTTGGCCGTGCGGGACATACTCGCTGTGTGGGGCGGGAATTTGACAATGTGTCGTGAATATCGGTCACCTTAAGCATTACCACAGGTTTCTTCTCATCTGACGCTCAATTGTAAATATTCCGATGTGTGTTCACCGGCGTTCTCCAAGTAGTGGTGACCCATTGCTGGGTCAGTGGTGCGGGATAATGAGGCTCGGCATAAAAGGTCAGTGTCGTTGAGCCTGCTTTTGACGGGGTGGTCCCGAGACTGCTCGCTATGGGCCAGAGTCACTGCCCATGCAGTCTTCCCACCCCCCACCTCACCATAGTAACGGACGCAATGGCAGGATGTCGACAGACCAAGTGAGGATGGTCACGAGTGTTGTGCCGTCAGAAAAACAGAGTTACTATTAAGGTAAGTGAAGTTGTAATAAAAATTAGCATAAACTGAGGAATACACCTGTACCATACCACACTCCCTCCGCTCCCAGAGCCTCCCTACCACCGTTGATGTCAGGCTCCTCTCTTCCCTTGTCCTATAAGGGGTTTACGCCTCAAGGACATCACTTCCAGCCCACATGTCGCCTCTGTGCCCCAGTGTATATGACCTGGAATTCCATCTAAATCTAACCATGGCAGGGAGTCATCGCTGGGCGGCGCTCTACCCTATGTCATATGATGAAAGAAGATGAGAGTTGAGTCATAGCTGACACTGAAACTGGCTTTCAAGTTTCAGACACGTCATAGAAGCATAAGATGAGGACCCAGGGAAGGAAGCAGAGGGAAGTAATAAGACTTGCATCCCCCCCCTCCCATTGCTCCCGGGCTGATACATGCTTGCCTTCCCCGAAACGCAACCAATTTGATGAAGATTAATTGGATTTGACTGCCCCTGAACTCCAGGATTATGGCATGGCTAATGAATGTTGTCGTGCCAGGTAACACCCCCTCGTTTTTTGTCTATGTAGGCCGAGAGGGAGACGGAAGCTATCAACCTTCATTGATGGTAGGGTCAGGTTCAATACACCTTATTAAGCAGAGATGAACCTGTTCGACCTCAAAAAATGAAGGAATACCTTGTCACCCCAATTCCCCAAAGATTATTCCCCCAAAACTCTGTCACTCCAAGTCCACAGTGCAAAAGAAGACTCTATAAGGATGGTACTACAACTTAGTAGGATCATCATCATCGAAGGAAGAACCACCTCCTGAAGTAGCTAACTGGCACATGCAGTACCCTAGTAACATCAGTCTGGTGGACTCCTCCTGTGGTGTGCTACAACTGCTGGGGTCAATCATGTGGCGAAAATACAGTAGAAAAGCCAGCCACCTGCTGACTACCTAGCAGGAATGCATAACACAAGCAGCTTCTTACATCAAGGAAGGTGCTACTCTCCAGGACGGAAGAAACAGGACTCCCCATTTGAGTGGCAGTGTGCCAGATGCAGGAAGAAGGTGTGTGACCTGGCATCAGGTTGCCTGGGAGCCTGCCTCCACCACAAAAGCAGTCCCCACTCAAGTGATGCCAACAGCAACACTGCAGGGGTCACCCTCAACACCTGAAAGTAGCGACACCTCCCCCACCCAGGGGCAGTAATCCCCAGGTCCAGGAGGAGGGTGACGACGCCTGCATCCAGGTTGCCCTGGGGCCCGCCTCCACCCAGCAGTCCCCACTCAGTGATGCCAACAGCAACACTGCAGGGGTCACCTCCAGCACCTAGTCAGCAGCTACACCTACCCACCCAGGAGGCAGTGTTACAGATTGCCAGGGGAGGAGGTGTGAGCAACCTGGCATCCAGGTTGCCCTGGAGCCGCCTCCACCCACAAAAGCAGGTCCCACTCGGTGATGCCAACAGCACTGCAGGGTCCGCCTCCAACCTGAAATCAACAGCGACACCTCTCCACCCAGGGCCGTGTCCCAGGTCGAGAGGAGGGTGTGACGGCCCTTGCACCCAGTTGTCTGAGGTCGCCTCCATCCTAACAACAGTACCACTCCAATGATGCCAATGCGGCCAGGATCGCCTCCACCACCTGGGGTCAGCAGGCACAGTGACTCTCCTTCCTTTAGCCAATACAGGTCAGGTCAAAGCCTGCCAGAAATGAATGTACCAGTGTGTACAATGACAGTGATAGTGTTGGTGGTTATGCAGGGGAGCTCGTGCACTCTCTCATAATGATGCCAACTTGAGGGGTGAGTAGCCAGAGCAGACCGACGAGTGATAATTTAGCATGGATGGAGAATGAGCCCCCAGACTGCCAGCGTGAGATGCTCTTTTAATGTAGTCCCCAGGTCCTGAAGACTGATTTCATGACCTGTAAGTTTTCCATTATTGTTTGGAGGAGGGAACTTTCCTTGGGACTGATGAAACAACCCAGTATAAGAAATATCTACTGGAATGGGGCTGTGAAAAAGACATTCTCCAGAAATCAGAGGGTACAGAAAGTGGAATGGTCAGCTTATTGGTCAGGCTGATCTATAAACCAACGTGCGACTCTCTACGTTAAATTCAAGGTGGGGAAAAAGTAACACGAACTGCCTTGGGTTCATTTCATGTGGAACATCCGGAGTGTTAATCGCGGGGTAATGATCTACAATGGTTTGTTAAAGTTTTTTGACATTGATGTAATTGGTTTACAAGAACCTTACACGTCCAGCACCAGAAAGTTGCGCAGGATAGCTGGGTTTGCAACACTCTAATGAGTGGAGCAGGAAGTGGCCTGTCTCACATATGTCAGAATGGTCCAGTCATAATAAATGGATTAAACTCACAATGATGAAAGTATTCACTATCAACAATTTTACAGTAGAAGACAGCCAAACAGTCAATTTTCGCTGTATAGCATCTATATTCGGTGTAATAGAACACGGACGTGTTACCAAAGCCATCAATTGGCACAATGCTATGCTGTTGGCATGGGGTGACTTTGCTATAGATGCACTGTCCTCGGTCCAGTGTAACTCTAATGGGGAGGTGTTCGTGAGGCGTCCCATAAATAATCCTGTATATCTCACTGTATACAGCACAGACAAAAGTGACACATCTGATGGGGGCAAAAATTGATTATGTGATTGGGTAACCTAGTAGACCCAGTAATGTCCAAGGCTAAGGTCATCTCAGACTACCTTGTCCGTGATCATTTATGCAATACTTACTGAATACACTGTTGCTGATGTCAAAATGTGAACCCCATCTAAGCTCAAATTAATATCGATAATCTTAAGCTGCACTTCAGGCCTACATCACAGATGGTATGCTGGATATACTGGGTCGTGGATGAATTTTGCTGTGATCTTGTAAATGTCATTACCACATATTATACCACCTAGGATTGAAAACCAAGGAGGAAGAGGCAACACTAATCACCTCTGTGGACACATGACCCCATCCTCACCAAGAAGGAAAATCACGAAACAACGCCCAGCACTTATAAGCAAATAAAACTAGTGATAACCTTTTGGCGTTCCTCAAAGCTAACAGAAATTTCTCGTGAACTCAAAATTCAATTGAAAACACCTATTAGGGCAATTCTTACAGGATGTAGAACAACCACTCTAGCAGAAATGTGGAAGAAAATTGGGAGCCGTGCAAGTCACCCACCCAGTCCAGCTTCATCACAGCCCTGCAGGAGCTTAATAACTTTGACATGCTATTAACCAATGAAGGGTCTGGTGTGTGCAATCACTTCCTGCCTCCTGACATACAGCAATATCTTAACACCTCACACATTAATAGGGGTTTCAATATTGAAATAGCTGTTCTCACCAGACCCACCGACCGGTTTCCTATAACGCACCACAGACTAACAACAGCACTAATGAAAGGCGAGTCATCCTCTCTGGTGAGGATGGCACAACCTAACTTTACCAGTTGTTGAATGAGAATCCCTAACCATCCTGCTTGACCTGTATCAAATGAGCCTCACTGCGGAATTATTCTGCCTGGAACATGGACTCATGGAAACATAGTTCAATCCTAAAAGCTAATTCTCCAAACTTCAGGCCAGATTTTCACTTACATCCCTGTATGTGCAAGAATCCTTAAAGTTGATTTCTAAACCGTCTCATGTTTCCAAGTCACAGATAAACTTCGCCCCTAATCTGTGCGGGTTCATGCCAGGCGTAACACAGACATGCTTTGCAGAATATCTTGTTCACTCAAAGATAAGACACAAGCAACCTTCATAGACCTTAAATCAGCCTTTGATGTATAGAGACATTATACTTGAGCAACTAGCTAATTTTGGCATCAGGTAACCTCCTGATATGGATAAAGGGTTATCATCCAACAGGTATGCCAGAGTTCTGTTTAGGGAATTAAAAGTACAGAATATGAGATCATTTGAGCTGGGCACGCCTCAGGAGAGTGTTAAGTCCTATCTTTCTTTTAATATGCGATGCACAAGCTTATTGCTGACATTCCAGTTCAGCCAAACGGCCGCCAGCTATATGCGGGTGATATCTGCATTATGACTGAAATAAACTCAGGCTCCAAGCCTTGCTGGATATTTGCTCCGGAGAACTGGTGATCTTACGTTCTCGCAATATCTGTTGGCCAAGACGGGGGTGCCAATCCTCGTCTGCTCACCCTCTTGCCTCTTGACTATAACATTAACAGCATGCCCTTAAGGAACTATGTAGCTCCTACAAAATATCTTGGAATTTGTGTGAATAGATGCAAACTTTACCAGCAGCAGCTAAATGACAACCAATGCAAGCATTAAACCCCCTCCAGAACCCTTGTTGGCACAGACTATGGAATAACATCACCTATGCTCGTACTTTCTATCTTCCTTCATTCGTTTTTCTGTTGACTATCATGCTCTCCATCTTGTGACTATTCGCCTAAACAACTCAGCAACCTTGGTAGTGCAAAAATAAACCATGCGCATCATCCTAGGTGCCCAAATCAGCAAATTGTAAACTTATGAGGAAAGAGCTCCCGGACGCCCTCTATCTGAGAGGATGCCCTACTTAATACCATGTTTTGTGTCAAGTTTTTGGTACAATAGTTCTCAAACTACAACTCAAACTGGGTTGATGTTCTATAAAATGTCCGTATACGCCAACCTTTCACAGGAGCTTCTCTTTGGGGCTGGCTGCAATCTTACAGACTCTGAGCTGAATGTCCCAATCACCCCAGACGAACCTATTAATGCATTCCTCCTTGGCTGGACATATCCACACACAAGTTCCTATTAATTACACTCCTGTTGGTAGTAGCAAATGTTAAACACCGATGTGGTGAGATGTGTCACACTAGAAACTATTAACAGACACATAGAGAGTATTAAATCAAGTGAATGTTATGCTTTACTGATGGTTCTGTGCAGACAAACACAGGTGAAACAGGCTGTGCAATTGTAATATATATAAAGAAAAAGAGATGATAGTGTCAAACAAACAAAGGCTGAACAACTGGGCCAGCACAACACAAACTAGACTAACTGGATAACAGCACAGACTACCTCAAAGAAAATGGAGGTGGGGTGATATTCTGTGACTCTCAAAGTGCTTTGAAATCAATGAACAGCCCGTCAGGCTCTATGTCTAAAGTTGCGTGTGATATTAAAGGAATGTGATAACTGCCAATGAGAACAACTTTCGTATCAGAATTTGTGTGGATTCCGTCCCATGTTGGAATCAGGTATCATGACCATGTTGATAGACTGGCCAATGAGGGCATGTAAGAAAGAAAATGTTGACCGCGACCTTGGTCTGTCCAATGTAATTAAAACATTCAAGTCAGAATCATGAACTCTGATCTAGATGAAGTGAAAATGCAGAGACCTGACAGTTGTAGCATTAGTAAATATGACAAATTTTGTAACAAAAAGTACCGGTATGGCCAGCATAAGGACAGAACCAGACAATGTGATGTAGTCGTGGCCAGAATTAGGCTAGGATACAGACACATCTGGCAAGTTAGTAACGCTGTACCCATACCGGAACACTCAGCATGTAAACTTTGTGATAAACCTTTAAAAGCATACACTTGAACACTATATTATTGAATGTGACTGTCAAAGACTTCAGGCCACCTGACTTACTGTATCTTGAACTATGTAATTACTTCATTGAATCAGGTGTGCTTGAGGACATTCTTGCTGTTTATCCCAAATTTGCTAGCCCACACTGATTAGTCTTCAATTAGAATTTGACTCAATGCATGTGATCCACTGACCTATATATGCTACTGGTGAATGTGATGTATTTCCCTTTGTGCGAACCTCTGTCCTGCGTGGCAGTGAACAGTGGCATTATGAATCTGACTATAGTGTCAATGAATATGATGCATTCTTTGTGTACAGACCTCTGTCCTGTATGGCAGTGAAAGTGACATTACCCATGAATCTGACCGACGTATATGTATGTATGTGTGCGTGTGTGGCATGTATGTGCGTGTACGTGTATATGTATGTATATACGTATATGTATGTATATGTGTGTGTGCGTGTTTACATATATGTATATGTACTGTCAATGAATATGATGCAACTCTTTGTGTGAACCTCTCTCTGCATGGCAGTGTGAACAGTGACATTATCCATTTGAATCTGACCTCTATACATTTATAGTTGTTAATGAATATGATGTATTCTTTGTGTGTGAACCTCTGTCCTGCGTGACAGTGAAGTGATACCACCCTCAGTGTCAAGACCTGACTGAATTACTCAGAATAGGCAAACTGTACTACACTCTGCCAATAAATTTGTTATAAAAAAAAACTCAACCCCATCACAAACTACCCTACCTCCACCCTCCACCCCCCCCACACACAACCCCACCATACAAAACCACCCCTATCCCCCTCCACCCCACCCCCACACACCTCATCCCCACCATACATAACACCCCTACCTCACCTCCACCCCCTCACACACTCATCCCCCACCATATAAACCACCTCCACCACCCCCACACAACCCCCTACCTCCACCTCCACCCACCACCCCCCACACACTCAACCCCCACCATACAACCACCCCTACCTCCACCCTCCACCCACCCCACACACACACAACCCCCACCATACATAAACACCCCTACCTCCACCCTCCACCCACCCCACACACTCCCCACCAAACATAAACCCCCCTACACCTCCCCCCACACACACAACCCCACCATACATAAACCACCCCTACCTCACACTCACCACCCCACACACAACCCCACCAAACATAAACCCTACCTCCACCCTCCACCCACCCACCCACACACACAACCCCACCATACATAAACCACCCTACCTCCACCCACCCACCCCCACACACACAACCCCCCACCTCCACCCTCTCCACCCACCCCACACACACAACCCCACCAAACATAAACCCCCCACTCCACCCTCCACCCACCCCACACACAACCCCCACCACATAAACCACCCTACCTCCACCTCCACCCACCCCACACACACACAACCCACACCAAACATAAACCCCCACCTCCACCTCCACCCACCCACCCCACACACACAACCCCACCACATAAACCACCCCTACCTCCACCTCCACCCACCCCACACACACAACCCCCTACTCCCTCCACCCTCCACCCACCCCACACACACAACCCCCACCAAACATAAACCCCCCCCCCTCCACCCTCCACCCACCCCACACACACACAACCCCCCACCTCCACCCTCCACCCACCCACCCCACACACACAACCCCACCATACATAACCACCCCACCTCCACCCTCCACCCACCCCACACACAACCCCACTCCACCCTCCACCCACCTCCACACACACAACCCCCCACCAAACATAAACCCCCTACCTCCACCCTCCACCCACCCCCACACACACAACCCCACCATACATAAACCACCCCACCTCCACCTCCACCCACCCCACACACACAACCCCACCAAACATAAACCCCTACCTCCACCTCCACCCACCCCACCCACACAACCCCACCAACAAACCACCCCACCTCCACCCCTCCACCCACCCCACACAAACAACCCCACCTCCACCCTCCACCCACCCACCCCCACACACACAACCCCCACCAAACATAAACCCCCACCTCCACCTCCACCCACCCCACACACACACAACCCCCACCTCCACCTCCACCCACCCACCCACACACACACCCCCACCAAACATAAACCCCCTACTCCACCCTCCACCCACCCCACACACACAACCCCCACCAAACATAAACCCCACCTCCACCCTCCACCCACCCCACACACAACCCCACCATACATAAACCACCCCTCACTCCACCCTCCACCCACCCCCACACACAACCCCCCACCTCCACCCTCCACCCACCCACCCCACACACACAACCCCCACCAAACATAAACCCCCCACCTCCACCCTCTCCACCCACCCCCCACACAACCCCCCACCATATAAACCACCCCTACCTCCACCCTCCACCCACCCCCACACACACAACCCCCTACTCCACCCTCCACCTCCACCCACCCCACACACACACAACCCCCACCAAACATAAACCCCTACCTCCACCTCCACCACCCCACACCAACCCCCCACTAAACCACCCCACCTCCACCCTCCACCCACCCCACACACACAACCCCCACTCTCCACCCTCCTCCACCCACCCCACACACACAACCCCCACCATACATAAACCACCCTACCTCCACCCTCCACCCACCCCACACACACAACCCACACCAAACATAAACCCCCCCCTCACTCCACCCACCCACCCACCCCACACACACAACCCCCACCAAACATAAACCCCTACCTCCACCTCCACCCACCCACCCCACACACACAACCCCACCACATAAACCACCCCCACCCACCCTCCACCCACCCCACACACAACCCCACCATACATAAACCACCCCCACCCACCCACCCCCACACACACACACAACCCCAACACACATAAACCACCCTACCTCCACCCTCCACCCACCCCACACACACAACCCCCACCAAACATAAACCCCCACTCCACCTCCACCCACCCCACACACACACAACCCACACCAAACATAAACCCCCACCTCCACCCTCCACCCACCCCCACACACACAACCCCTACCTCCACCCTCCACCCACCCACACACACAACCCCCACCATACATAAACCCCCACCTCCACCTCCACCCACCCCACACACACAACCCCAATAACACATAAACCCCTACCTCCACCCTCCACCCACCACACACACACAACCCCCCACCTCCACCCTCCACCCACCCCACACACAACCCCAACCCAACCCTCCACCCACCCCCACACACAACCCCACCCACCCTCCACCCACCCCACACACAACCCCACCAAACATAAACCCCCCACCTCCACCCTCCACCCACCCCCACACACACACACAACCCCCACCTCCACCCTCCACCCACCCACCCCACACACACACACAACCCCCACCAAACATAAACCCCCCACTCCACCCTCCACCCAACCACACACACAACCCCCACTCCACCTCCACCCACCCACACCCCACACACACAACCCCACCAAACATAAACCCCACCTCCACCTCCACCCACCCCCCACACACACAACCCCCCACTCCACCCTCCACCCACCCACCCCACACACACAACCCCACCAAACATAAACCCCTACCTCCACCTCCACCCACCCCACACACACAACCCCTACCTCCACCTCCACCCACCCCACACACACAACCCCCACCAAACATAAACCCCCCCCACCTCCACCCTCCACCCACCCCCACACACACACAACCCCCCTACCTCCACCTCCACCCACCCACCCACACACACAACCCCCACCAAACATAAACCCCCCCACTTCAACTCCACCCACCCCCCACACACACACAACCCCTACCTCCACCTCCACCCACCCCACCCCACACACACAACCCCACCAAACATAAACCCCCCCACCTCCACCTCCCACCCCACACACACACAACCCCCACCTCCACCTCCACCCACCCACCCCACACACAACCCCACCACATAAACCACCCTACTCCACCTCCACCCACCCCCACACACACAACCCCCCACTCCACCCTCCACCCACCCACCCACACACACAACCCCCACCAAACATAAAACCCCCCCACTCTCCACCCTCCACCCACCCCACACACACAACCAACACATAAACCCCCCCACCTCCACCCTCCACCCACCCACCCCACACACACAACCCCCACCATACATAAACCACCCCTACCTCCACCCCCCACCACCCCACACACACAACCCCACCAAACATAAACCCCCCACCTCCACCTCCACCCACCCCACACACACAACCCCACCATACATAAACCCCCACCTCCACCCTCCACCCACCACCCCACACACACAACCCCCACCATACATAAACCACCCCTACCTCCACCTCCCTCCCCCCACACACACACACACAACCCCCACCATACATAAACCCCCCTACCTCCACCCTCCACCCACCCCCCCACACACACACACACAACCCCACCATACATAACCACCCTACCTCCACCCTCCACCCACCCCACACACACACAACCCCCCACCATACATAAACCTGTTCCTCCACCTAAGATACTGGTACTTACATTACCACCATTCTTCTGTGTTATAATCTGCCTCACCTCATAAGCAAAAGAAGTCAAACAAGTCAAATTGTTGTCATTTTAACCTTATGAACCTAAGCGACAGATTTCAACCCCTACACAGTCTTATCTCCTAATCGATCTTTCTTGTTATCTCTAAATCAGTGTTTGTTAATCCTTTATCGCTCTTATCTTTCCTTTCCTGCTGCCTTCCTTCACCTCACCTCAGGCTTTTACACATCATACAGGTTGTGTGATACGTCTATAGTGTAGCATAGTGTTAGTGTTAAGGCCAGGCTTCTATGACTAGCCCTTTTTACTCTCTTCCTTCTTTATTCATTTTTCATCCCCACTCTTGGCACCTCACCCTCACCACCTTGGCACTCACCCTCACCACCTTTGGCAATCACCCCTCACCACCTTTGCACCTCAACCTCACCACCTTGGCACCACCTCACCAACTGCACTCCACCTCACCAACTTGCTACACCACCTCACCACCTTGCACCCTCACCTCCACCACCCCTGGCACTCAACCCCACCACCCTTGGCACTCCACCCCCACCACCCTGGCACTCCAACCTCACCACCCTTGGCACTCCACCCCACACCACCCCTTGGCACTCACCCTCACCACCTTTGGCACTCACCCTCACCACCCCTTGGCACTCAATCTCACACCACCTCCCTTGGCACCACCCCCACCACCTTGGCACTCACCCCCACCACCTTGCACCACCCTCACCCTTGGCACCCAACCCCAACCAACCCTTGCACCCAACTCCCACCAACCCCTAACTCAACCTCAATCAACCTCAAACCAACTCACCCTAACTCCAACTCTCCAACCAACCCTGGCACTCAACTCAACCAACTTTCTCAGCACCACCCCACCACCCTGCCACCCCACACCAACCCCTGGCACCACCCTCCACCACCCTGGCACCAACCCCCACCAACCTTGCACCCCACCCCCTCACCACCTGGCACCAACCTCCACCACCCCACCCAACCTCCAACCACCCCTGCACCCAACCCCACCACCCTGGCACCTCAACTCACCAACCCCTACACCAACCTCCACCACCCCTGGCACCAACCCCACCACCCCTGCACCTCAACCTCACCCCACCCTGCACTCCCAACCCCACCCCACCTGCACCCCACCCCAACCTTGGCACTCCACCCACCACCTTTGGCACTCCATCCCCACCACCACTGCACCAACCTCACCACCCTGCACCAACCCCCAACCACCCTGCACCCCATCACCACCCTGGCACTCACCCCCCACCACCCCTGGCACCCAACCTCCACCACCCCTAAGCACCCCAACCTCCACCACCCCTGGCACCCACCCCAACCACCCTGCACCAACCCCCACCCCTGGCACCCCAACTCCCACCAACCCCACCAACCTCCACCACCCTGGCACCCAACCTCCACCACCCTGCACCCAACTCAACCAACCCCAGGCACTCCAACCCCACCAACCCCTGCACTCAACCTCCACCACCCCTGGCACCCACCCACCCCACCCTGGCACCCACCCCACCCACCCTGCCACCTCACACCAACCCAACCCTGGCACTCCCACCCTCACCCACCCCTCAAGCAATCTCATCACCACCCTGGCACTCCCACCCCCACCACCTTGGCACACCACCCACCACCTTGGCACTCCACCCACCCTTGGCACTCCACTCCACCACCCTTGCACTCATCCCCACCACCACTGCACCACCCCCACCACCCCTGGCACCCCACCCCCAACCCCACCTTGGCACCCCACCCCACCTTGGCACCCCACCTCCCCACCTCACTCCACCTCCACCCTGCACCCATCCCCACCCACCCTGCACCCAACCCCACCACCCCTGCCAACTCCAACCTCAACCAACCCTGCAACTCCCAACCCCACCACCCCTGGCACTCCACCCCACCCCACCCCTGGCACTCCAACCTCACCACCTCAGGCACCACACCACCACCTTTGGCACTCACCCTCACCACCTTGGCACCACTCCACCACCTTGGCACTCATCCTCACCACCTTAGCACTCACCCCCACCACCCTGGCACCACCCTCACCACCTTGGCACTCCACCCACCACTTTGCACTCCATCCCCTCACCACCTTGGCACTCACCTCACCACCCTTGGCACTCACCCCTCACCACCTTTGGCACCCACCTCACCACCTTGGCACTCACCTCACCACCCTTGCACTCCTCACCACCCTTGGCACTCACCTCACCCACCTTTGCACTCATCCTCACCACCTCTTGGCACTCATCCTCACCACCTTGGCACTCCCACCTCACCACCTTGGCACTCACCCACCACCTTGCACTCATCCCCACACCACTGGCACTCACCCCACCACCCTTGCACTCACCCCCCACCACCCTTGGCACCTCCACTCCACCACCTTGGCACCTCATCCCTCACCACCATTGGCACTCACCCCACCACCCTTGGCACTCACCCCTCACCACCTTGCACTCACCCCTCACCACCCTAGGCACTCACCCCTCACCACCCCTGGCACTCACCCTCACCACCTTGGCACTCACTCCACCACCTTGGCACCATCCTCACCACCATTGGCACTCACTCAACCACCTCTTGGCACCTCACCACCACCCCTGGCACCTCAATCACCCTTAGCACTCACCCCACCACCTTGCACCACCAATCACCTTGCAACTCTCATCCCTCACCCTTATTTCACTCTCACTACCATTGGCACTACCATTGGGGGAGGGAGGGAGGGAGGGAGGGAGGGGGAGGGAAAAGGAAGGAGAGGGAGGGAGAAGGAGGATCCTGGCGACTGAGAGGGAGGGAAGGAGGTCTGCAGAGACATATTTGTTATTATTAATATTATTATTATTATTATTATTCTCTAAAACAGACTCATCCGAACATCACTCTAACCTAACCTAACCTAATGACCTCTTAGTTTATTACCGTTTAACACTCTGTTTATTGGTCTTTGTATCAACTCAGAAATGAATAGTCTTGGCGTCGTGTCTTGTGGTATTTTTTAACGTATCCACTCTTTATCTTTATTCAAGTCTTCGATACCAAACATCCATAGTTTAGAAATATTAGTGGTAGTTAGATGGGTGTTAAGAGTTATTATACTTTCAACAAAATTCACTGCAGTTAAGATTATGTCGTAGTAAATCCATGCTAGAAGAGTTATGATTGGTCAAATTCATATAAAATAAGATGTTTCTTAGACTACCATAAGATGTTTTCAGACTACCTTTCATGTTTCGGAAATAGGCCTATATTAGTGTAAAGACTTCCTTTACACTCTGACATGAATGGTAGACATATTTCATAAACTAACATATACACTGGAATCGGGGCCATGGCATCAGAGATATATGTGTGCCATCAGAGTCTTGTATGCTAATGACTGTGAGGCTGTTTTACAACTTCATTCTAAACTGTATTTTTTCATCTCCTCGTCTTCCTATATGCCATTTTGCATGATACCTCGTTGTCGATGCACACACACACACACCACTTAATGTTCAATAAGATATGAGAAGAGTGTGAAAGAAGAAGAAAGTTAGCAACAGAATGGTAATGAAGATCGATGATAAAGCGAAACAGACAAACAAACAGATAAACAGATAGAGTGAAACGAACAAGAGGAGAGAGAGAGAGAGAGAGAGAGGAGAGGAGAGAGAGAGAGAGAGAGAGAAATATCAGTGGTAATCCAGTATAACTCAGTAACTACATCATCTATAAACAGCAAATAATAACTACGATAATTCATGACTACGGTGATGACGAGATGATAACGACGACTACAACACCAAATACGACTATGAGGATGATGACGAATTTGGGATCATGAAGTATGGCACAACATCAAGCCCATTTACCGATGGAAATTCTGACAACCCAAAAACGTACTTTGTAGCTTCGAACAATACCATCATAATTATCAAAAGAGTTAAGAGAGAGTTACTTTAGGTATGTACAAAATGATCCTATGACAATTGTGTCGCATTCTGATGTTTTCACCATTGTCAGGTGGGATGTGATTCTGTCACCATTGCGTTTATTTCAAGAGAACCTCACCATCGTAATATTAAAATATTATGATAGTATATTTACTGCAGAGATTTTAATTCAGTGTATGTTGTGTAATTAAATAATATACAATTAAATAATATGTTGTGCTGTTATGAATAATTTTATATATAGAATTAAAAAATAAGTCAATATCAGCCAAAGTGTTTCTGCCAAAAACTCCAACTAGTAAAACAAATTTATGAATTTAATTTGATGTTTTCTGTAGCTACTCACACTGACAGCTGTACTACAGAGAGAGTCTGAATGTACTGTATCGCCGAGATGCAGCATATTGTATATGCTATGTTTTACTTTAGTAAGTAAAATAATGTTTATAAAAAGTTTTGTTTACTTGAAGAATGTTATTATATCTAAGAATCCAACTGCCATTGCCAAATCCTTCAACATTGGATCAAAAAAGACTAATTTTATTTTTAAAAACGAGAGATATAATAGTTTTGTTTTGGCAGTTAAATCAACAACCCCATGAAATTAAAAATATTTTAAGTAAGAATTAGTCTTTGGTTATGAACAGCATATTTATTTCTGATTAGTGTAACATGTAAAATTATAATCTAAGTTACAATTTGATAATGTGAAAACTTGTCAAACATCTTTAAACATTACGTTGGGATTGCCTTATATTTATCTATTCAGTTATTATCAGATTATTTGTTAGTCGCATGAATATGATCTGCATTGTGACGGTGTTGGTGAACAGTCGAGACAGTCTGCATGGTGTCTTCAAAACCTGTGTAACTTAACCCTGAACACAAAAGTTTAACCTCCTAAGTACGAAAACTTAACTCCACCAGAACATGACAACTTAAGCTCTTACGATATTTTTAACCCTGGTTATGCACGATAGCATCATCTTCGAGGTCGGATCACGTTGCTGCAGTGCTTTGTGAGTTCTTCAATCAGACACTCAAGCTAAACTTCCAGCCTCCGAAAACAAGAATACTTTAATAGAGGGTAACTTTCTTTGTCTTTGTTGTCCTCTTCACTCTTCTGGAATCTTTTCTAAGTCAAGTGCTTTTATTTCCACAGTAGTTGATTATAGCATTTTTGTTAAAAATTGTTACGTGACTTGGAGGACTGGCTGGATTACATTGACACAGTGATCTTTTCAGACCAATTAATTTAACTCTCAAACCATAATTCTTGAATTGCAGTCTTTGAGGAGTCGGTGATTAATTTTATTCGACTACACAAACAGTTTCTTGTAGAGACTCGATAACCAACACACCGACCTAAATTACTCAGACAACATCTTTGCTCTCCAAACTAACAGCTCAAACTGTTGCTTTCAACATAGTCAAACAATAGCTGACTTTGTGCGACATTTAATTTGTGCTTAATGCCGCAAATTGTTTACAAATGTTTTACTTTCAGACAAATATAGAACGATCTCTTATACCAATCTCGGATGATTAAGAATGTATTGATCTCAGGAACAAACAAGGAGTGAAAGGTGGGTAAAGATCGAGAAAGCAGAGAGGTGATGATACAAAGAGCAGAGTCAGTTTAAAGAGTGCCACCATTACTGTGAAGACGTGCACCGTTATCAGGGTACAGCGTCATACTAATGGAAGTCTAAAAACAGAACGACTTATGTTTTTTAGATAGTTTTTTCATTTCTTGATATTTATTGGTGGTTCAAGACCAGCCAAC